>NW_028187635.1:1250200-1377065 GCF_964204655.1 Triturus cristatus | reverse complement strand
AGCTCGACTGCTGGATCTGGTTTTAACATATGTGTGGGATTTCCAGAGAAGCTGAGGTCCAGAGAAGCTGAGGTATCTGGAGGAATTGGGAAAGCAGATGTGATTGTTGAGGTATGCTGGGCCAGTGTTTGTAGTGCTTAAAAGTGTGGGTGATGAGTTTGAATTGTGCTCATTTGGGTACAGGGAGCCACTGGAGCTCCTACAGGTGTGGTGTGATGCGAGTGCAGTGTGGGAAGTTGAGAGTGATTCAGGCCACAGAGTTTTGAATGGTCTGCAGCGTTTGGTTTGTTGATGCCAGCATAGAGGGTGCTCTCGTCATTCGGCTTGCTAGTGAAGAGAGCGTGCGTGATGGTTTTCCGGGTGTTGGTTGGAAGCCATTTATAAATCTTCTTTAGCATCTTCAGGGTATGGAAGCATGAGGCGTTGACGGCGTTGACTTGGGCAATCATGTCAAGCTTGGTGTCAATGACACTCAAGAGGTTCTTGGCGTGGGTGGTGAGTGTAAGTCCTACTTCTGTTGGCCACCAGATGGAGTTCCACAGTAAAATGCTCTTCCCGAAGATCACAATTTTAGTCTTGGTGTTTAGCTTCAGACAGTTGGTCTCATATTGTTAAGTATAGTGCATTCCTGCCCTTTCCCTATCAAGCAGTGCAGTAAGGTGACTTGCTGCGCTGAGTGATTATTTGTTAAATATGTCCCTTGGTCTTATCCAGCGGGCGATTTTAGTCATGCATGCATTTAACTTGATCTGGGCACTCAGCATCTTGTCCGCAAGAATGAGTTGTGTGTCATCAGTTGGCTAGAAGGGTCATGTATACATTTCAAGAGGGATGGGCTCAGAGACGATCCTTGTGGGGCTCTGCAGACGTGGTCACAGGCGTCGGTGGTGTGCGGAGCCAGGCTGACTGACTGCATCCTTCCAGTCATGGTGAGCAGATCTATCGGAGTGCATGCCATTCCGATGTTGTTTAGGCATTGGATGAGTATGAAAGTCTGTGTCAGATGCTGTGGAGAGGCCCAAGAAGATGAGGGCCACTCTGTTGCCTCCATCCATAACAATGCAGTGGTTGTGATGAGGGCAGTTTCCATGCTGTAGTACACACACTCCGGTTTTGGCCTAGACTTCGCCTGCACACAGTTTATCCCTATTATTACCAAATGTGCTCATCTCTTTGGGTCAACCAATAAAAACCAAGCTTTAAACATAGAAAAACAAAGGTTTGAGTAGCACAATGAAATCTTTACATCACTTAAAGTAATTATTTTTATAATTTACAAATTCCAAAACGACAGTAGAAGACACCATACAGCACACAAGTCACTCTCTAGAGCAGAGGTCTTCAAACTTTTGTCGGCCGAGCCCCCCATCTAAACCTTTTTACACGTCGAGCACCCCCCACCACCACCTGATAAAAAAGTTCTGGAAGCTGGTACTCTGCATCATTGATGGCCATTCCCTCCTTCTGAGCCCAGGTTGTATAGGGCAAATAATATTAAATAAAGTAAGAGTGTTTCGTAAACTGAAGTTTTTGTAGTTTTAAAGTTCAAATAAAAAGAAAACAATTAACACAAAAAATTTCATTGGTGCTTTATTTTTCACATAAAACACAAAATTTAGGATAGATTAGCAAAAACACTCTCAAAACACAGGTGTGGGAGTGCATGTTTTTCTCCACAGAGACAATGTATGGATGGATTCTTGCTTCTGCCATCCTTAGGTTGTGCTCCACTTCCAGTCTTGAGCAGTGCCTGGAAACGGGAGTGCTCACAAAATGTTGTAATATATATTTTTCAGTTTTATATAGCGCAAACATGACCCAAAGGTATTGGAGCGCTTTACAGGAGCATCTTTTACATTACACAAGCGCACATTCATTTTTTGTAAGCACAGGGAGATTTAGTGATTTGCCCAGAATCACAGGATGTTGAGCAGACATCAAGAATTGTACCTGGTTTCCCAGCTCTACAGTCATCAGCTCTGGCTGTTGTGCCACATCCTTGCCCCTAAACAAGATATCAGAAAAAGAAGTTCCACAAAACATGCTTTCTGACACAATTAAAAAATCCATGATTATGTGGAGTATGGCCAGGTGTTGCCATGCCAGTAGGAGGCCAGCCACAGTTTTCCAAGAAAGTCTAGGGGACATTTATATCATACACATGTGATATAAGTGATTCAAGAGGATATATACATCTTTATTCTCTAGCAGTCAATGTGTTAGCATAGTTGGCTTATAAAGAAGATCGCCTTTCAAAGCTTCAGGAATAGCTGCACAATAAAACATTTAAATTTGGTCTATGAAAGAAACAAGGACAGATGGTAGGCATACTTGACAATATTTGTTATATTAGGTTTGTGGACTCCGCTCTAGGAATTGGAACATGTTAAACAAGCACCAGTGACTTTAATCAAGGTCAAATTCCTTTTTCGTAAGTCACTGGTAAATTAAGTGATTTTGCCCAGTATCACTAGATGTTGAGCCGATACCAGGACTCGAACCCAGGTCCCCAGAACCAAAGTCAGCACCAACGGCATTAATGCCAAATCCGCTCCTCCTTGAAACAGCCAACGTTTCCACTAATATTGGGACGAAGGGGAAAGGAGCGAGGCTTTAAAAAATAATACAAAAAGCTCTTCACTCTTGCCAGAGAATGGAATCTACAGGAAGGATACAACCGTTGCAAACTCCTTGCAGTGAAACGTACTTCCGACGTGGGAGGCAACATGGGGCGCAACTAGACCTGAACTTCGGGGGGTTGGGGGCAAAGACTCCCAGCTAGGGCTAGCCCTAACACTGATCACTTCAGCACATGTTGGAGCAGAAGGCCACGCTTCCGGATTTAGACGTCACATGGATCGAGGAGAGCTCCAGTGGGCAGTCTGTCCTGTGAGCTGTCCCATTTCAATTTCTGCCCGCCCTGCAAGTTTGAACAGCAGCTAGGGCCGTGGTGTCTGATTGCATTGCTGAACACTGATAATCCGTAGTCTTCCTTTGTCACTCACCTCCACACAGACATGGCTGAGGAGCATGGGTACTGAGGCAAGACACAACAGTAAGATATGTTATGGACACGGCTTTTATCATGTGTGAATTGACAGTATCTGAATTGGTGGCGGCAGCCATGTCAAAGGCCTTAAAAAACATACAGGACCTCCTGTCTGACCAGTTTTGACCTGCAAAGGGTCGCAGTTCGGACACACCCTGTGGGTGCAGGCGGGTCCCCAAAGTGTGGATCAGAGTTAAGAGAAATCCAGAACAAAGGCATACTATGTTGACAAATTGCAGTTGCGAAGACCAGAGGGGTGAGGAAGCTGCTGGGCCCAGTGGTGTATTTTGACTAGAGAAGGGTGCCGCCCATAAAGGGGCTTCTGACTAAGACCTGGGGATACAATTGCCTTCACATCAGGTGTGCAACGCCCATAGGGCTCAAAGGGCTTCAACGCCCTCACCCCCCTAGCCCCCAAACCCACCTGTGTGTGTGTCAGCCCCGGCTGAGCCAGCTTCCTGGGCGCGCACACAGACAGTTGGAGCTGCCAGCCGCACCTGAGTACTTCACAGGTCTTTAAAAGACTATTTACGCGTTAATGAGGCTTTGTTGTTTTTCACCCCTTCTTAGAGCCCCTGAATCGCCACTCTTCCTATCGCTGGAAGAATTAGCCCCCCTCCCACTCCCCACCACCTCCGAAATCGTTGCGCCTCTGGCCTTTAAAGACCTGTGACTCCAGACACTCTCAGCCGAGCCCACAGCAGCTGGAGCTGCAGCAGCCCGGGCTGAGATACAGGACTGGCGCCTGAAAGCAACAGGTGAAGTGCACGCCCCCACTGAACGGATGCTGCACCCCCCCAGGGGGGCGCGCCCCACAGTTTGAAGACGTATGCTCTAGAGCATATTATTTTTTTTCTTCCTTTAATTTTCAATTTCATAGCATTATAGATCGACAATTCCAAAAGTGTGCAACCGCCAAATGTGCAACAGCCAACGCGTTTTGTCCCTTTTATTTTATGATGGGACTTCTTCAGGGCAACATCTGCTCTTGTGGGAGTCTGCCTCTTCAATAATACTTCAAATAGCTCTTCGTGACCCTTTTCTTTTCTAGAATCTCAAAATGATTTCTTCCAGTAAACGCGTGATTCTAGCGTACCTCTGCAATGTAGTTTCCTGCTGTTTTTCTTACTCTCTCCGCAATCTGTTACTAAACAGTCCCAAACTTGAGGTTGTTTTGTCCGTGTTCTCTCCAGATCTCTTTCATCATTTTTGACACTTTCTTTCAAATGTCCATTCCGACCCACCGAGGCGTGTAGTGCCTTCTGGTTACCGGTGCAGTCCGCTGTTTCCCGATGCCATGAACAGACTCCCACAAGAATTCCATGCTGTGGTTGACTGAGTGGTGTTCAGGAGTCAGTGGTCATTGAGGTATTCAGTGAGGTTTCTGGGGAAGATTTTCTCTAAGACTTTAGACTGGAACGGTAGCATAGGTTCCACGACTGATATCTCTCTGCATGAGTGATTGTGACATAACACTTAACTGCTATCATCGGCCCTTAGAATAGAATAGCGCCTACAAATAAAACACAATTCAAAAGATAGTGAGTGCCCACCACAGTATTACACCCCTCGCTCCTTTTGGGAAATGATGGAGGAACCATGGTGCCGTCTGAGGGCACAGTGCTGAAATTTGTGACGGGGAAACAGTTGCCGTCCTGGCTTCCCACGCACTGTCAGTGCCAGACAGTCCCTTAATGGGGCAGCTTCTGATCCTCTTGGGCGCCAGCCCAGTAGTGCTTGCAGGGGAGCTGCAGTTACAGTTGCTATGGGGATGACAGTGAGTGCTTGGACAATCCACCAGAGCAATACAAAACCCTCAGAACAAACTCTTCTTGCAGCTTTCATTTTGAAATATTGTTGTTTTTAAGTCAAAGTTCACTGCTTTGGACAGATTGTTCCACCCTTTACATCCCATTCCCTCTTCACCATGGAGAGGGTGTAGGGGGAGGAGTGTCGACAGCAGACCCTCATTGAAAGTCCACTCTCATTTGTGGCGAATGTGAGGGGATGGCTGCACAGTCTCCACACCATGGAGGCTATGAGGGTCAAACCCGTTGCAGTCTGGAGATAGAATGTTTGCACAGTGGGTAGGGGGCAGCATCGTGTTCCAGAGGTACTAGAATTATGCAATAGCGCAGCCGCAGCGATTTTCGCATATTTATAGATTTGCCGCATTTGCCTCATAATCCATCATCTGCTGCATAATCTGCAAGCAGTTCAAAAGTTACTAAAAACGCAGCGACATGTTGCGGCGCAGCGGTAGGCCCTTTTTTTTAAGGTTGACTGGTCATCTTTCTGTTGCTTAATTCTATAATTGGGTGTTAAACTGGTACTAATGAGGTGCAACCAAAAATTAGACCGTGTTAAGTTTAAAAATGACAAAACAATGAAGTAATACTATCATAAAATGTGCTGCATTCTGTTGCATAATTTTCCTTTTCGTGCTGCATAATTTAGTCAACCCTGGTGCATAATTTGGTCCTTCCCTGCCACATAATTCCAGTGGCCCTAGCTATAGCTGTGCCCCCTTTACAGCCGTCTGCCACGCTGCCTGATCAGTGCCTGTGGGAGTGTTAAATGCATAACTGCTACCCCACTCAGTCTCACCTTTTTACAGCACTGCCCTGCGGGCGGTGGGCCAGTGACTGGCAGCAGTAGGTGTGGGCAGAGCAAAACTGCCCCGCTCCACTTCCCTTGTAGTTGTATTATTCTCGCGGGTACCAGCTTGTTCACAACGCATTCACCCCTTACAAAAGGAACCAATTGGGGCCATCTGCCATGAGTGTGGTACACCACGGTTGTCTTTATTTCTTTGGCCTAGCCCAGAATACACACTCCAGTGTTGGTATACAAGTGAGACCCCTCTGGGCCTATGTTTGTATTCTGGCATAAAGAATGAGTCCTGGTGCCCAAGCGCTGCTCAGAACCCCGCGGCCAGTGCAATTGAGTGTCAGCGCCCCATCTACCAAGGTTGAGTGGTCCTGAATCCACATCAGGCCTCTTTATTCCTCCACTAGACGCCCCCGGCCAATTTATCTCACTCTTGCAGGATTCTGATTTTTAGGTCTCGCTCACGTAGGCTGCGCAGTCTCGCTGGCGAGATTTAATGGTATGGGGTATTTTCTGTAAGGGGTATTAAGCCCCGCCCCTCTTTTCCATTGGCTGGCGTCACCGTTTATGCTAAATGGTGGCCAGCCATTGGAAAAGAGCTGTTGGTGACGTATTTGCTCGGCTTTCTGAGCCGTCCCATTTGGACGGGCTCGTCTGCCTTCCTTGCGTTGCAAAAGGTTTCTTATCTTTATGGGGCCAAACACATGGACCCATAAAGACAAGAAACCTTTCAGCAGGCGAGGGCGTCCAAGTGGGACGGCAGAAAAAGCCGAGCAAATACGTCATGGCGAGCGCTTGTTTTAACATCTTTTCCACCGAAAATAAATATCAAAAGTTCGCTCCAAGTCATCCAAAGTACAAACCGTCTCTAACACTTCTGCTGGGGCTGCGCTAGCAGCATTTAATATTTTCGTGTCTACAATAATCATTTTTCTTGCAAATTTTTCGGTAAAGTTTACCGCTGAAGAATGCCGACACAGTAGCACAGTTGAAACCTTAAACCCTTCTCTTAATTTCCTAATTTCTGGCTGGCGCGGTGCCCCTACTGCCTCGAAACCCCTGTGAAAGGTGTGTGCGCCGCCTCGAGTATCATAGGAATCAGATAAGCACAGACATTCCCTACTGCAGTCACCGCCGTCCCAACTTCCCGCGCTATTGACGGACATATGCTGTCCTCGAGCACCTTCGTTCGTGCTCATCAAAGCATCTCTCCGATGTTCGTATCACAATAACCTCACAAACACCCTTCATTAACAGTGACACTCGGATGAGACAGGGCTGTGCTGCTGTTACTAAGAAAAATGTTATTACAACGCCAGTACCTTCAACCTTAACAAACGCGAGACGGACTGCATTGTAAATGTTTGTTGAAGATAAGAGGTCGTTCACGTAGTCCTTTCGTTTTGACGCCCAAACGGTCATTGCAAAAATGGATAGGGCGGGAGGTTAGGCGGGGTTTCGGTGACGTTATATGCTAGGCCTCCTGCCGGAAACGGCAGACAGCACACATTGGTCTGCAGTGATGGCAGAAACGTTCCAGGTCTGGAGTTTTGAGGAGCTTACCCAGACAGCCTGTCGGCCCCACGCAGCACATTGAGGAGCGGAGGCAGTAGCAATGGATGGAGTATTGCGCATTCAGAGGCTTTTACTGGGCTGCCTGCTGATCCTGTTGTGGGTGAGTGCTTAGGATCCAGAGAGAGGCCAGTGTGTTGGTTGCGTGGGGCAGAGATAGCTTGGTTCCCAGAGCTTAAGTGAGTGGCCGGTAAAGTAGCTACGTCAGATGGAATGTATATATTTTTTTACCGCAGACCAGAGGACCAAGCCTCTGTTAGGATCACGCCTATCACCGGATCCCCTTTCCTCATTCCCCGCAGGATACCTATGACTGCTTTATCTAGCGAAGTTCAAAGGTTATCCAGCCCTTCCATCCTCTTCATCCCTCTACCATGACCGTCTTACCATATCTGTGCCTGCCATTTACTCCCCAGCACTACGCCTCTGAGATGAACGTGGCTCCCAGTCACCATACCTTTCCCGCTTCGTGCACCATACCTTTGTGCCAAATACCTTACGCGATTACATTATCATAGCAATTCCAGCTGCCACTGTTTTCAGCCCCACTATCAGAACTCGCGTTTTTACTTTTTAAGCGCTGTAAAGTAACTTTTAATATTGTTTTACTAATGGTTTTCGGTTTATTGACTTTAGAAGCCCCTTCGTGGACTCAAGATTGTTGACTTACAGTGCACCACTTATGTGCGCAACGTGCGCTTAGCCTTCCCAGACATATTCCGTTTTTGACATGTATTTTTCGCCTATACGCCTAAATGCAAGTTGTGGCAGACCCATAAGCACTGCCTACGTTTAAATCTCCTGTGCCTCTGCATCAGTTTTTTTTACGGACTTGGTTGCTTTCAGTTGAGAAGACGCTTGATTTTTATTTTATTTATAGCTTTTGGGTATGCCAGTTGAACATCTTTCTCTTTTTAAAAAAAAAATTAAATACATGTACGAGTCATTGCATAGATAACTATTTAATCTGTGCACACGTGTATCCTGTTTTAGTTTTCTATATTCAATTGCCTCTTGGAAAGAATTTTGAAAACTGATCCTGTGTGTCTATCATCAATAGGTATTCCTTTCCGATATCCATTTCTTACTATAATGTAGTGTCAGAACACTACAATGGTTACTGACCTAAATTGAGAGACGGTGCTGGCTTTTCATGATGTGCCTTATAACCAAATACAATGGGTTTTGTATTCTTTGTGTTCCTTCATTGAAAGTTTCCTTCATTGAGTCTTGGTTTAGAATAAACAGGCTTTTAAAAGCAACACTTACACACGATGAACTCCAAACAATAATATCTACATTTGCTTACAGAAACTATTTTGGTAGTAAACCTGCCTAGGTGTCCATACATATAATTTTTATATGCAACCTTTAAATGCTTTATTTTGCTACTCATAGGGTTGAATTGTCTAAAAACATTCGATTTTTAGGCCTACACGTTAAAATTATATTACAGATGGGCTGATCCTCAAAATACATTTCAATAGTGATTTTATTCATGCCTTTTATTTCTTTATCTGCTGGTGCTGAACATGTATGTTCTGTTGCCTCCTTCTGGCCTGATATAACTGAAAGCAAGCCACATGGAAATTAGGTTTGTTGTTTACTCAACTAGCTGTGTAATACTTCATAAGATTACCAAGCCACTCTGAATGTGTTGTTTACGAGACATCCATGGTGGAACCAGCATTATGATTACCTAATGCCTGGTGTTTTTTTGGGAGCAGGAAGGCATGAGACCTGTCTGATGCACCTCAGTGACCTAGAGACAGGGTTCTCGGATGCTTACTTTCGGGGGGGGGGGGGGAGCTTTGTTTGAGGGCATAGAGTACAGTCAAACAACCCTTCAATCAATGAGAGTTAATGATCCTGTCTGTGATCATGTGAACTTGAAAATACAACAGTTTTTTTTTAAATGAGAGAAATTTAAAGTATAGAAACATGTTCATTGTAGGGAACATTTTTAAGCGCCTTAAATTTGTCCCACTTATAAAAATGGCTGTATTTTTAAGTTATTTATATATATATATGACACTGTGTCTCCCAGCCACTGGGAGCAATATTCTTGCTGTGTGTAAATGGGACACTTTGAAATGGAAGAAAATTAAACTTAAAAAATAACTTTGTTTGTATGGATTTCATAAAACACATAATTTACATTTTCTCTCGTTTACAAGTGTTGCATCTACAAACAGAAGCCATCTTGCACCCAGTGGCCTGTAGAGAATGTGCCATATTTATAACAGAAAAACACAGCCATTTGTTTAAATGGGAGGAATTTAAAAGTGAAAAAACATGCTTCCAAAATTTTTGAGACTTAATTGGCTTAATTGACAGTTGAGAAAAACAATGACAATGTCTATAGAAATATTTTCTTCACCTTACATTTTTCCCATTTTTTTTTTTAAAGGTTAGCTGTCAGTTATGACACAGTGTCTACTGGCCATTTGGAGCAAGAGGTCTGCTGTTTCTAAATGGGACACTTTGAAATGGGAGAAAATTAAAACGAAGAGTTAACTCTTCTTTTGATTTTTCTCCCATTTAAAAGCACTTAGAAGCATCATTTGTTCTCACCCAATATTGAGTTGACAAGGGCATTTATTTAAGACTCAGTGCTTCAGTTCTTCACGGCTGTGCCCTGGTTAAAAAATGTGACTTAAGCACTCTTCATTATTGGGCCCTGCTATCTGCAGCCTGAGGATAATGTAAATATATAATGAACTGGAGACTGTGAGCTACTCTGAAGGTATCTGTGAGCGACTGGTTGGAGACACCTGGTCTAGAAATTAAATGATTGAAGTGTTGAGAATGGAGGGATTTTATGGCCTTGAGACCCCCTAGAGATGCTAAGGATACTTCCTATATGAACATGTTTGTAAAGGTGTAGGGCTAATTGATGTGGCAGGCAACTTTTAACTTAATTCTGTCTCCAGTAGAAAACACTGCTGACCCTTAAGACTGATGATGTAAAAGTTTCTGGTCCCAAAAGTGAGGATTGCTTCTTCTTTGAAGCACCATTTTCAAAGACACCAGAGAAATGTAGGTAGGTCTGGAAAAATGGCATTTTCAAAGAAAGTTTGGTAAATGAGTAAGACCTATAAGCCAATCAGAAGCCATGTTGAAAAAAGGGGTTTTCATTTTTTCAGTTGGTGGAGTAAGTAGCGTAACACAAAATGATGGTGCTCCCTGCAGAACGTGATTAGGTCTCCACAAGTTGCAGTGAGATTACTGACTTGTTCCTTAAAAGATAATGAGATCCAAAAATATCGACCATGTTTTGTGCTGGATTGGCTCCAAGGTCTTTAGTGACCGCCAACCAGGCATAGGTCCAGATGGAAGGATCATCCTAAAAGATCAAGACCTCGGTGTTGCCACTGTTGAGTTTCAAAGACTCTGCTCTCATTCAGGATGCTGTTGCCCTCCTGCAGTTGCAGAATTTTGTTCGAAATTGGTCAGCATTGTCACTAAATACATACATACTTTGGGTGTCATTGGCATAGGCCATATGGGAAAGCCAAATAACCTGATAAGAGTGTCAAGTAGGCACATATAGTGATATCATATAGCCTTGGTGATTAAGAGAGAGTTTGGCGGGTGGCCTGCAATTGGTCTCTCCTGAAAGACTTCCACCAGCAGAGTGCTGGTTCTTAAATGCCAAGTTGGAACAACCAGCAGCAGAGAATTTCATGAGAGTTGGTGTCAAAGGCTGTACAAAGATAGTGAAGAATCAAGACCATCTTGATCCACGGTCAAGCGAAGGTTGCCTTTAAATAGCGGTAAGGCTGTTTCTTTCCCATGAAGGGGATGATACCCAGATTGAACCAGGTCATGAAACTTATTGTTCTTCACAAAACGTAAGCGCTGAACTTCATGTTACAAAATTCTAGCAGGGTTAATAAAGTAGGAAGGATATTGCTTAGGATAGAGAGATCAGAAATAGGCAAAGTAATTCGTCTGCCTTAAGTAAATTCCCTAATTACTGATGGAGTGATTGGGATGCTGCTGCCAGTGTATAAATAGCAGATATTTTCTCTAAAAAGAAAGCAGAGAGCAAAAATATAGGTGAACTTTGTTTCCTTGATGTAGGAGTTGTACAGGTACAGCATCTGCATGCTTGTGGAGGTTGGCATCTGACGTCATCTCGATCCCTAAAAGTTTCATGTAAGGATTGAGAATATGGAATCCTGTACAGCACCACTGAACATTTTGGCATGTTCAGAGTTAACCTATACTATTCTGGCCAGTTCGTTCGCTTTCTCTCTCTCTCGCGCTCTTTTTTTAGGTCTTGCCTGAGCCAGCGCATGCGCTTCTCTGGCGAAACATTTAGTAGCTGCTTTTGAAAGTGCTACCTTGCCGGCCACCAGCTTGCTATTATGCCCACAAGAGCGCGCGCGACGTGCACAGCTGGCATTTGGCTTCTTTGATCGCGCGCATGAATGCACTCCCCTACCCCCTCCCTTCTCCGACTCCCTTCTCGTTAGCTTCATGCATCGGTGCACAGCTGGCATTTGGCTTCTTTGATCGCACGAGTGAATGCCCTCCCCTACCCCCTCCCACTCCCTCCTCATCTGCTTCAGCGTGCGCTTTTCTCCTCCCATTCTACCTTCATCAACGTCGCGGATATATTTCCTGACCACCATTTCCCCTTTCTGCTTTTCCTCTGTTGCCCTCACCCAGCTGTGCTGTCCCCTCGCCGCATATTATTACCCCCCTTTCAATTGTCCTTGCTTTCTCCACTGACCATATACAGTAACATATGTTTTTTTTGCCCCGTACCCTCCCCTCTTCCTCCATCATGTACCCTGCAAGTGATTTCAGACCTCGCAAGAGTAGACCGCCCCAGACACCTCTGGAAAATTCCCGCACGTCGCTCTAAAAATGATGTAAAAGGCAGAAGCTTAGACGTCCCCTACTGACAACGAAAACACATATACGTCATCTATTAACCATGCCCCGCGGAGGTCTTCCTGATGTGACAAGTGGCACATACCGGATAGCGGCTGGTCATCGACATCACTTCCAGTGATCTCGTTCAACCAATGTTTAAACACGAAAGAAAAGACTCTGTGTGGCCACCAGAATAAAGTAGCGACTAAGGTTTGCGTGCAGAGTGAAACGTCTTGCGACTACCCTGATGGCCTTATTAAGGTCATGAGAGTGCCTAATAGTTGGTATTAAGAAGTGAACGGCAATTTAAAACAAATTACTACTGAAAGGATACATTTCCCTGTCCAGAAAATTACAAGAGCATCTCTGCTCGGTCTCCAACTTGCGTTTATGGTGATATCTGCTAGGGCAGCATTGACACCTATGTGGCCAGGCATGTGGCACGGTAAAGCATTTATGATCCTTGTGAAATCTCTGAAGCGCTTTCCAGCCACGCATGGGTAGTATTTATATATGCGTTTTTATATAGCGTGTACTTTAAGTGGGATGAAAAAACTGGAGGGTCTCAAAGGGACGTGGCCAATGTAATTAAGGGCGTGGCTTAAAACCACAAACTAAAAAACCTGTGCTTAGCATAGTGTGCCGCCCGACTTGTATTTTGTTGTTTCTGTCATTGCATCTAGATATATCATACAACAAGTAAGATCATACCTACAAGTCAGGACTATTGGCTTTGTCTATGGTTGTTAGTTGCATTAGATAAATAAGCAGAAACTATGGCTTGTTGTATATAATATTGAAAAAGCTTCCACTTAGAGCCCTGGTGACACCAGGACAGTGTTGTTGCTCCCGAGTTTCAAAAAGAGAAGGGAAATCCAGAGAGAAAATAACTCTTTAAAAGGATTTCCCTTCACCTACAACGCTCACCTGG
The DNA here is from genome assembly GCF_964204655.1 of Triturus cristatus. Taxonomy (NCBI): domain Eukaryota; kingdom Metazoa; phylum Chordata; class Amphibia; order Caudata; family Salamandridae; genus Triturus; species Triturus cristatus. Next base: position 1,364,016 of record NW_028187635.1, on the reverse strand, counting down.
CATGATGTCATGCCGTAACTTATCCACTAGTGAGAAGTGAGCAGGGTGAGCACGCCGCATTGCCAATAGGTCTCGCCCTTGGGACCTTATAAGTGTTTAACCATGCAACAGTTAATGTTGTTGCACCAAGGATATTGTGCTGCATAACTAAATACTTATAAGGTCCCAAAAGCGAGACCTATTGGCTATGCCAATGCTTGTTCCCTTTGTGACAGGATTCCCTCTTTCTCTTCCTCCGACTTCCCGTTTAGTGCGCTGTCCCTCTCTAGGGCTCGTAATTGTCTGGTGCTGAAAAAGAAGTCCCCCAAAACGAGTGCCAATGGTCTCCACCGGCTCAAATTAAGCACCAGAGCATTTTAGAAGTGGTGCTACGGCTTTAATACAATTTCTCCAATGAGCAAAAAACCGGTTGTTTTTCAAATGTATTTCTTTGCACGGACAAGATGGCTTTATTCTACTCGCAATTAAGTGCCATTCAAATTATTACACATAAAGCACCGAAATGTCACAAATGTGTACATTGTAATTATGGAAATGCCACACATAAGCAAACTGAAAACAGCTATGCAACTCTAATGGAGGCCACAACAACCAACGCTTCGCTCACATTTAAAGCTACGTAATTGTTAAGCACTTAGGGGCCCGGCCTAGGCAAGAGATACATCAAAAGCATTAATCCACAATGTGAAGAGTGCGCGGGCTAAAACCTAGAGACCCCTTTTTATGTCGCCTAGCAAAAGCGTTTTGCATCTGCAGTAATTTGAAGGAAAGGGCGACACCTGTTGGCTTTATAAATTAGCGCAGCCTGCTGAGCGCTCCGATTCTCCGGTCAGATTTTAACTTCTGTTATACACCATACGAAACTCACATTCAACCGTGCCAGTGACACGCATCAGACGTTAGAATGACGCATTTGGAGCATCTTCGCCGCTTGAATAAGACATTGTCAAGCAATCAGCTGAGCCCATGAGTTGATTGTTTCTCTGCGATCTTAGCTGTGCTGCTTAGCAGATTTATTAGTCGCTTAAGACCTGCGACTCCCTGGCCACCTTCTTCCACCGCAAGATAGCAGACATCCACGACAGCTTCAACTCCCAGACCCTCCCGACAGCCACCGACACCGCAGACTCACGGCCCCCCAGCCACACCAACCTCCTGTTCTCCTGGACCCACGTCAATGAAGACGACACCGTCAAAGTCATGAACACCATCCACTCCGGCTCACCATCCGACCCCTGCCCTCATTACATCTTCAACAAAGCAAGCTCCATCATCGCACCCCAACTCCGGAAGACCATCAACAGCTCCTTCGAGACCGCCACCTTCCCAGAAAGCTGGAAGCACAACGAAATTAACGCCCTACTGAAGAAACCCAAGGCGGACCCAAAGGACCTCAAGAACTTCCGACCCATCTTTCTGCTCCCGTTCCCGGCAAAAGTCATCGAGAAGATCGCCAACAGGCAACTGATCCATTTCCTTGAGGAGAACAACACCCTGGACCCCTCCCAATCCGGCTTCCGCAGCAACCACAGCACCGAAACCGCCCTCATCGCTGCTACCGACGACATCAGGACCCTGCTGTATAACGGCAAAACCGCGGCCCGCATCCTCCTGGATCTCTCGGCCACCTTCGACACCGTCTACCACCACACCCTACGTACATGCCTCCACAACACAGGGATCCAAGACAAAGCCCTGGACTGGATCACCTCCTTCCTCACTGACAGAACCCAGAGAGTCCGCCTTCCTCCATTCCGATCCGAAGCCACCAAGATCAACTGCGGCGTACCCCAAGGATCATCCCTCAGCCCAACCCTTTTCAACATCTACATGGCACTGCTCACCAACATCGTCCGATCACACAACCTCAACATCGTCTCTTAAGCCGATGACACCCAGCCGATCCTCTCCCTCACATAGGACCCCGCCACCGCCAAAACCAACCTCCATGAAGGAATGAAGGCCGTCGCCGAATGGATGAAGAACAGCTGCCTGAAACTGAACTCAGACAAGACGGAGGTCCTCATCCTCGGCTCCACCCCCTCCGCCTGGGACAACTCCTGGTGGCCGACCCCACTGGGATGCACACCGACACCAACCGACCACGCACGCAACCTGGGCTTCATCCTGGACTCATCGCTCTCAATGACCCAGCAAGTCAACGCCGTCTCCTCCTCCTGCTTCAACACCCTCCGCATGCTACGCAAGATCTACTGATAGAACCCCACGGAAACCAGAAGGACAGTCACCCAAGCCCTAGTCAGCAGCAGACTGGACTACGGCAATGCCATCTATGCAGGAACCACAGCCAAACTCAAGGAAAGACTACAACTCATTCAGAACGCCTCCGCACGCCACATCCTCGACATCGCCCCCCATACCCACATCACAGCTCACCTGAGAGACCTGCACTGGGTCCCAGTCAACAGGAGGATCTCCTTCAAGCTCCTCACCCACGCTCACAAGGCACTCCACAATACCGGACCAGTATACCTCAACAAACGACTCACCTTCCACACCCCGAACTGCCAGCTTCGCTCCTCTGACCTCGCCAACTTTCCACGCATCCACAGGATGACCACCGGCAGCAGATCCTTCTCCTACCTCGCCGCCAAGACATGGAACACCCTCCCCACCCACCTGCGACAGACCCAGGACCTGCTGACCTTCAGGAGACATCTCAAGACCTGGCTGTTCGAGCAGTAGCTGCACCACCTCCTCCCCTCAGCGCCGTGAGACTCTCACAGGTGATTAGTGAGCTCTACAAATGTCTGATTGATTGATTGATTGAAGCTGCTGGAGCTTGGAGGACCTTGGAGCAGGTGTGTGGTTCAAGAAACACAAACCAGTACCGCCAGCCTCTTTCTGAAAGCTAAAGTGAAATAGCACCCACTGTCTGCAGTCTGCCGTCCTACATACAGTCATCTCTTTTGGGGAGCCAATTTTAAGGCCAGCTGTCTTTAGCCCCGACTGGTGGGTTCCACTTTAACTATAGAAATGGCGTTCACATCTTATATTCTACAGAAATTTACAGCTTACAATATTAAATAATTATTATTAGCAAAATAAACTTCCAAGGTTCTACGCTCGTAGTTGTACAGTACAGTGATACTTTTTACCCTGTCAGAAAATGTCATGAAAGCAATTAGATTAATTGGTGCACGACTGCCATGAATTTACTGAACACAATAAACTACTTGGTGGCACAGATGGAAATCAGTTTCTGTGAGAATGTGTAGCTCAAAAAATCAAAGTATACCTTGCAGGAGGGGACACATAGCAATTGGAAGAGACTATCAAGATACTCAAGACCTGGCTCTTCGACTGAACGGAGCTGCTTTACCCCCACTCCCTGCAGCGCCTTCAGACCTTCACAGCTGAGTAGTGCGCTTACAATTCCCCTGACTGATTGACCATCTGGTAGAAACCTATAAAAAAACTTTGTATATTATATACAAGGTCAAATGTAAATGAGCACTATTTGCAGTTCGGAAGTCTTCTAATTATGGATCTGCAATGCCTTGCACAATGGAATTTGAAATTCCACCCTCACCCCCACCAAGGTCAGTGCCTTAGGAAGTCTGATCAGCCGGCCTACTTCCCATCGAAGTCACAATTACATTTCTAGGTTAGTGACCTTCCATTTCAGTGGTTTTGAAGAATCTTCAAGATATTTTTAAAGCTTCTCCTTTCTCTAAAGGGTGTCATTTATAATGCGTATCTTTTTCCACGGACTTCATTGTTTGAGTTTGCTTGCGAGAAAGTGTCACTCTAAGTAAGAAAGTGTCACTCTAAGTTCAAACATTTGGTTGCCGAATGTCACTCATAACTACACTGTACCTTGAAAATGTCACACATAAGCTGAAAACTTGAGAGCTGTGTGCCTGAATAACTGCTGGTGCTGGATAGTGGAACTATTTTGCGCAATAAATATTCAGATTTTATTTTTTTCATAGGAGAAGCCAGTAGTGGGGCTGCATGGAAATAGCACAGCAAGGGTTTTAAAGAACACAGAATCGATATTAACAATAACACTGACCTTGGCAACCAATTTAAATGCCCGGCAATACCGCCACATTTTCCAGGTGGGGACGCTAAGCCTTAAAGCACAGTCATTGGCATAAGTGACATCACTTGAAGTTGTAAGGTCGGGTGACTAGGTAATACAGACCGCTACAGGTATGCAAAATACTCTAAATAAACCAGCACAAATAACACCTATTGCTGGGTATTATCGAGTGACCAGGAGCGTTTATTTGTACCTTTGGGCTGCGCCCAGCGCTCCAGTTGTGAAGGTGATTCAGAGTATGGTAGAAGCTGGGTGGCACTCTACATTCCTTTCAACTTTTACTATTGTGAAACAAACTGCAGTGTCACTGAACGGGAAGAGGACACACATGGTCTCTTAGTCTCTGGCTGTGAGCGGGGTTGAGCCATAGTCCATTTTTCTGGCTGCGATCACCTGCTCCCTGACTCACGGTTTGTCCATCTTCCATGCCTCCTTGGGTGTTGGGTGTCTGGCTAATAGGTTCTTGTGGTGCTACCGCCATTGGATTATGTCTCATCGGAGTGGTGTCCATGCAGGTGCAGAACATGTCTGTCTGAGGACCGTTGGTCTCGGACACTGTGTCCTAGCCATTTCTTTGCTCCTTCCCCATAGACCTAATCCATTTGAACCATAAGATGTTTCTCAAGACTGGAATGAGCTTGTCGGACTATTACAATTTGGATGTTGGTTACCTCTAGGGGTGGGCGGAATTTGCAAAATTAACTTACGCAAACTATCGCGAAAATGCTAAAAATCTCCGCAAACACGCCAGAAATATCGTGAAGACGCAGACGTTTTTTTCCCGCCTGTTCGCGGTATTTTTTGCGTGATCGCGGGTTGCCAACTTACCCATGCGGTTGCTCACGGGCGCGGCCATCTTGTTTTCACTTGTCCCGCCCTCTTGCGATGCTTACTTCCTGTTGCGGGTCGCGCAATGCCTGTTCGCGGTAGATATTTCCTGTTCGCGACCGCTTTTTCTTGATCGCGTTGCTTTTTGCATGCTCGGGGAGAAAATATCGCGCAAACTTGCGCACGTGGTCGCAATGGGCGCGGCCATCTTGTTTTTCACTCTATTGCATGGTTCTGGGGCCTGATTTTGAATCCTCCCTACATCTTTTCAATCCTTTGTTTAAAGCTACTTTTTTTTGATCTTTCTTATTTATTATTTCTCTAACTATTTTCCTGCCTCTATATTTTTGGTTTTTGTCTTCTTTTTTGTTTGTTTTTTAGCTACTTTTTCTCTCTTTCTATTGCCTGCTATTTATTTCCTTTACTTCTTTAATTTTATTACCTTTTCTTTCGCGCCCCGTCCCAGAACCATGTCGAAGGGTAGGGCTGGTCGTCGTCGCAGCCAGAGCCACGACCGCCTTCCTTGCGGAAGGCGGCGCCCACAAGGGGTGCAGGCACGGGCCTTATTTGGGGAGGTGGAGTTAGCTGCGCTCATTTTCTTTGTGCAGCGCCACCTCCCCTCAACCCTGGCAGCAGGTGGCAGGTCTGGGTACGGCCTCCGGGAGCGTCGGCAGCGGTGGGGTAAGGTGCGCAGGACAGTGTCGCGCTTCTCTGTGGTCCGGCGCACCCAGGCGCAGCTGACGCACCGGTGGTCCGACATCCTGGACAGTGAGCAGGACCTGCTAGGAGTGGAGGTCCCGGGGCTTGGTGAGTAACTATTTAATTATTACTAATTTGTGTCTGTTCTTCTGCTCTATGTTATATATTGCGAATATCTTTTTTTTCTTCCAACCAGCTAGAATGTTGCTGCTTACATTCCAGGTTAATTACGTTTAAAAGTCTTCTGTGATTATGACACAGGTGCTCTTCTGCGCTACTACTAATCTTACTTGTTTGCAACTTTGCGTTTGCGCTCGCGCCCGCTTAGCGGGATTCTGTAAGAGTTTATTTTAGAGAAATTAAGTTACGTAATGCTACAGTGACTCTAGTCCACTCCTTACTTTGTCCTGTCACTAATAGATAGGGGCGGATTGATACTTAGGTTTAAGGTACTTTGTATGAGTTTCTAATTTGTTAGTGGTATGCGTGATGCCCCCTCAGTTACGTGACGTGCTGCTAAATGTTCGGCAGTCTTTATTAGAACCTTTACTAGTTTGTTCAATGAGTGGTGGTAATTGGCTTAGCACTAGCAGAACATCAGCATCAATCAATCAACCCAAAATTTGGTGTATACAAAAAATGTAGTCATGTGTCCTCCATTTGACCCTATGCATTGTTGAGGAATAAAAGAAGTGGAAATGCATACTTAATGTACAATTGGCATGCCTGGAATAGGTGGGCTAGGTCGGGTGGTACGTCGTACTTAGGCTTAGTTGTAACTTAGTATTCTGGAATCAGAATGGAAGACTGGATTATTGTTGATAAATAGTAACTTAAGTAGTTGATCCGCGAATCCCCCGATACTACTTGTTGACCAGATGAGATCGGTCAATTTAGTTATTGCAATTGTTGTTTACATAAGTGTTTTTTGACCGTTCTTTAAAAATATTGTATTTGTTTGACACCATCCATCAATGTTTGTCTCTTTCTTATATCTTTCCTGTTCATCAGCACCCAGGGGCAGACAGACAGGGAGTGGGGAGTCGGCGGGACAACAGTCCGAACAGCACCACCAGGAGGACACCAATGAGGGCTCCTCTGCTGGCCCCAGTAAGTCTTCATGTTTTTAATAATATTTCTTATTCCATAACTTTTACTGCACCATATTTTTCACGAACTATTGTTTCAGTTTCCAAATGCTATTTTTTTACCAACAATTATCCTTCGATCTGTACGGTTTCAAAAATCTTGTTATCCCTGCCTCTGCTATGATGACTCAGTACTACCACTACTATCAGTCTGTCTGTACTGTAGTAGCTAAGCTTGCCCAGTTGGCCAGTGCCACTCTTTATGTGAAAGGTTGTGATAAAATCTCAGATTCACCAGTAGCTCTAGCCATTGAGTCTAATCCTTTGGGTCGTCCTCTTGTACTACTTCTAGTCTTATTGATCTTGAGTCTTTGTTAATCTTGAGGCTTGGAAAATTCACAGCAACAAATGCCCAACCAAATTTATTACTATTTTGATAGGATAGCCTATAGGACATACTACTACTGTTGTAGGGATCTTGCACATACAGACCTTTGCACAAGAAAATAGGATGTTGGTGATGGTAGGTTGGACCTTCCTCACACACCTCAATCAGAAAATCAGAACCCACCACAATCCCCTGCTCGAATATAGTACTGTCTTGTCATAACTATTAGATCTCCGAAACCTTCCCCCAAGATACCCAACAAGTAGACAACCCAGAAACTTTATCCTGTTAAAACAGTCGGGGGAATTTAACTCAGTTTTTCTTGTGGGGGCTACACCTACTTCCTGTATTGCCGGTCAGCCATCTAGAGACGCCATTTTGGGCAGTGCGCTCTCTAGTCTTTCTCGGCTGCCGGCTCATAAATATGCACAAGGGGTGGACGCGCCGTTGGCGTGCCGAAGGCAAGCCCATCAGCGTCCCGGCAGAGGCCAGGGTCAGGCACTCTGCCCGTCGGCCTATGGGCGCCCAGGCTAGGTTGACCTACTATAGGGAGGTGCTTGTAGCCTCACGATTGCCCTCAGGTCTTATCCATTCTCAGTTTGACCTGCTGGCGGCCCAGGATTATGCCTGCGCTGCCTGTGGCTTCTGTCTACATGCTGCTCCTCGAGTTGTCCTGCCCGTTCCAGGACTCCGGCTTAAGCACGCTACGCCGTTCTCTATCTCCGCAGCTCTGATCAATGTGCGCTCCCTGAAAAAACATCATCATTAGGTGTTTGAGCTTCTCACTGATCGTCCGGTGTTATGTTATGTTAAGACGGATTTGTAAAGCGCTCGGCTACTCAAAAAGAGTGTCCCAGCGCTAAAAGTAACCTGCCTGACAACAAACACTCACACACGACCTGATGACCAATTCAGGCGACAACGAACGGTCTAAAGTAGAAACAGCCAGGTCTTAAGATGCTGTCGGAAGCTAAAGAGTTCAGAGTCGCCTCTGAGGGCCAGAGGGAGGGTCGTCAGTGTATGTTAAAATTTTGGCTCCAAATTTTTCAGCGAGAGGGGCCAGTGGGGCCATATATATATTAAAAAGGGTAGGGCTCAGCACAGAGCCCTGGGATACTCCCACATTTAATTGGGGAATAACAGCCGAAAAAGGAGGAGACCAAACAGATTGTTGACGCTCTTGAAGGAAAGAGGAGAACCAGTTGAAAACCGTGCCCCGCATGCCACACTCCCTCAGTCTCTGAAGGAGGCGGTCATGGGGCACGGTATCGAAAGCAGCAGAGAGATCAAGCAGTATAAGAACTGCTTTACCTCCTCTATCCAGAGTGTGCTTAATGCTTTCAGAGATTTCTAACAGAGCTGTATCCGTGCTATGATTAGCTCTAAAGCCAGATTGGTTCGCATGAAGAGCATTGGTGGTTTCTAAATGCTTAGTAGTAACTGCATTCACATATTTTTCCAGGGTTTTAGCGAAAAAAGGAAGCAGTGTGATAGGCCTGTAGTTGTTAGTGATTGCTGGATCGGCTGTGGGTTTTTAAAAAAAAGAGGAAGTACCTTCCCCCGTTTACATCTCGCAGGGACGGTACCAGTGCTCAATGACCGGTTGAGCACATGATTAGCGGCCGGATTTACAACTTCTGCCACAGATTCTAATATTTTAGCGGGACACGGGTCAGAAGGCGAGCCAGATTTCAATGCTCTCATATTGGTTAAGGAAGCCTCCAGGGACAACAGCGGAAATTCTTCCAGTACGTCTGTCTGTGGGTCACCAGAAAAATCGGAGAGACTCGCATAATCAGACTGTGGGGACACAGCAAAAGAGTCCTGGATGGACTTGATCTTGTTATAGAAGAATGTGGCAATATTTGCAGTCCACTCAGCAGTGGGAGTGAAAGGATTCTGGGTAACACCAGGGGCAGTAAAGTCTTTCACTACTTTAAAAAGGGCTTTACTGCAGTTGTTGGCGGACTCTATTTTATTTCTCAGAAACCTTTTCTTCTCGTTGCGGACCTTCAAGAAGTGAGCTTTAAGAGCCTGTTTATATATGAGCTTGCTCTGGGTTAGATAATTTTTCCTCCAAGAGCGCTCAAGGCACTTACAGGCTTTTTTACTCTGCCTCAGTTCCTCCGAGAACCAGGGGGCCGAGGGCCTATTCCGCGTGTCCCTGTGTGCTTTAGGAGGAGCAAGGTAGAGGACCCATGTATAAAGCCAATTATCAAGAGTGGCTACTGCATCCTCGAGAAGGCTTTCAACTGGAATAGGGTGGTGAATTTAAATTTCTGCTATGGTAGCAGGGGTAATATTTTTAAAAGATCTGGTTTCCTTAAATTGCGTGTTAGGTAGTGGCCATAGCCTATGGCAATCAACAGACATCCAAAAGGTGATCAGAAAGTGATCTGACCAGGTCAGAGCTAAGGGATTGTCAAGCTCAATAGTATGAGACGAAAAAATCTGGTCTAGGGTATGGCCTATATCATGCGTTGGAGAGAAAACAAAAGGGGGCATGTCAAATGTATTGAACAATTCACATAGCTTTTTCGCTTCCAGATTGGTGTTCTGGTCAAAATGTAAATTGAAATCACCCAATACCATGCACTGTTTGTATCTGGCAAAGATGGGGGCCATAGCCGCGGTGATAGATTCTACAAAACAGCCCGCCGGACCCGGTGGTCTGTAGATAAGTATACCTGCAACAGACTGATGCGCGGAGATAGAAAGATAAAACCCTAAACCCTCGGCTCCCACAAGGTCGTTAACTGGGATCAAAGAACACCTGAGGGGGCTTTTATAAACAATAGCTACCCCTCCCCCCCCCCACGACTCCCAACTCGATCCTTCCTGATAACTCTGTAATCAGAAGGTATCGCATTCGCAAGAGTCGGATTGGAACCTTCATGAAGCCAGGTTTCTGTGATGAAAATAAGGTCAGGCTTGTCTTCCATTAGAAGGTCATGCAAGTAAAATTCATGCTTCTTCACTGAGCGCGCATTCATGAGGAAAGCTTTAAGTTTACCTATTGCCTCATTATTTACTTGAGGGTGGATATTGAGGGTGGGTTCATACACCCTTTTAGGTGGAGAATGAGCGCTAAAGGGTACAGCCGCCCATTTACACACACTGCAGACCACGGAATCCAAAATCAAAGCTAAATCAAAGGGAGTGCAGCCACACATTGGTGTTTTGAGCCTAATTAATGCATACTTACTGTAACCTCGCCTTATCATAGTCCCTGCTTTGCTTTCTTTCATGGCGAATACAGCGGTCTGTGCGCCGGGCGCCGACGACACGCGGACGGGCGCAGACGGGCTTGCCTTGTGCGCGCCTTCGGCGCGCCCACTGCGCGCGTCCGGTGCGCGCAAGCGCAGTGACGTCTTTTAAGGCCTCCGAGCGTCTAGAACGCTGACTGAAGGGCAAAAATGGAGGCACTTCCTGTGCAGGTTCTCGGAGTCCCCAGTTTCGATTCCCCCCGAAATTAATTAGCCTCGATACAAAGTTCAAAGCACACAATACACAATCATACTTTTCAAATTAAAAAGTTAGCAGCAACATGAGGTATATCTAGCGACAGACTGTGCAAACAAGCAAGTTTCTTAAAAGATCGTGTGGGAAAGCAGTTTCACGGCAGGAAACCTTATGTTCCTTACTGAAACGTGGCTTGATGCTACTTCTGACCCGTTTGCCACTTTGGCCATCCCTTTGGGATATAAAATTGCCAGGGCCGATCGCTTGGTGGGGAGGGGCGGCGGAGTGGCGATTATATTCAGAGAGAAGTGGGATTTTATTAGGGGTGTTACTCACGCTTGGGGGGAGGGGGAGGCACTTGATTTCAGTATCAGGTTCTCCCCCCATTCTCTGCTGGGTGGGACTCTGATTTATCGCCCCTCTGGCCCTGCTCGTTCCTTCTTGCAGTCTTGGGGTGATGCGCTGACCACCAGGGCTCTTCGCTTCTCGCAGTTTTTGTTTTAAGGGGATCTGAATATCCACCTTGATCAGGTGGCGTGTAGGGATGTCACTGCCCTGGAGGATATTTTTCAGCTTGCTCAATTGTCGCAATGGGTTGTCCATCCAACTCATCAGGGCGGTCATATCCTTGATCCTATCTGCTCTAATTTTAGCATTTTAGTGGAGGACCCTCTGCCTCTTGCGTGGTCTGACCATTTGATCACCTTCTTCTCCTGGAAGCTAGCCCCTAACTGGGGGGCGGGATCTATCTCTCAGAAACCAGCTTTTAAAAAGGTGGTTCCCGTAACTTTGGCGGGGGCCTTGGTGGACTCAAGACTGGCCCTCACTTCCGACCTTGAGGGGAGTCTTGCAGGCTTTACAAACTGGTTAGTCAAGTCTATGTCTCTGCTTGCTACTCCCACTTCTTCTAGATTTTCGAGAGCCTCGCCGTCGAATCCCAGGTTTACATCTGACTTGCGCCTGCTCAAACAGGAATGTAAAAAGCTTGAGGGGCGTGGCCAAGATGGCGGGGTGAGCGGACGCTTCCTCCTGTAGCTCCTCCGGCCCGGCCAAGCTAGAGCCCTTTTCTTATGCTTTTCTCCCCCCGCTGAGGCTCAGCGCGGGAGAGGAGCGTGGCGGAGCATCAGGGGTGCACATTGGTGCTGTTTTGGTTCGGATCGCCTCGGGGGAACCCCCCCAAAAGTTCGATCGAGACCAAGGAACAACGACGGCGAGCCCGAGGGGCGGAGCGCATTGGAGAGCTGTCCGGGCGCCTCGGCTGGGCCTGGTGCTGAAAGTTGCGATCTGGAGGGGATCTGGCCCGCCGTTCGACGGTGACTGAAGGAGCCTTGCGGGAAGGGACCCGACGGTGTGGAAGGCTTGGGACGGGTGCCCCGGCACTCAGACTGGTGACGGCGACACCCCGCACTGCGGAGGCCCTAACCCCTAGCCGAGGTACAGCGGACTCCCTGATGGGGTTGGACCATCTAGGCCCCTGTGCGTGACAGACGGGGGCCGGTGGTGGAACTTATTTTACTGTGGGGTGCCTCGGGGGGCCCGGTGGTGTCGTCGGGCCTGGTCATTTTGGCTTGCTCCGCCCGGCCGCCATTTTGTCCCCGAAGGTGCAGTGGTGGCGGCCTTCGCCGGAGTCCTGGCTGCTGGATGCAAGCGACCCCCGCTGCTGCTGGGCTGATTACCGGAGGGATGTGCTGATTAGACCCCTCTGCTGCGGCCCCCTTGGTTGTCTCACACAAGCTCTTGCGGCTGACGGTGACCGGACTGGGCCGCCATTTTGTCACCTGTGACGCAGCGACCTCACTCGTGGGGGATACCCAGGTCGAGTGCTAGCCGGCGGCTGAGCATCCCTGGAGTGCCTGGATCGGTGCCCGACTGCGGAGCTAGCGATGTCTGGAAGAGGAGGCCCGAAGAAAGGGGACCGTACCCTGCCGGACATGCTTGGCAGGGCCCAGCACTTGCGGGACAGGACGCAGCCCTCACCGGGGCCCTCCCGGGCTCCGGTGGATGTGACTGGAGGGGAGCCACCCGTCACGAGGGCCTTTATGGAGGAACTGTTCAGCTCCCTCAGGGAGGACTTCCAGACACTGAAGCGGGAGGTGGCCAGCGAGGTCCGAGAAGTGCGCAGGGAGGTGGAGGGCCTTGGCGAGCGTGTGGAAGCGGCGGAGACGGAGGGCCAACAGCGAGCGGAGGAGATAGTCCACCTCCAGCAGGACGTTGTTCGCCTCCGGGAACAGTGTGTGGAGCTCCAGGCCCACTCCGAGGACCTTGAGAACAGATCTCGGAGGAACAACATCCGAGTGCGTGGCGTGCCGACTGCGGACGAGGGGTCCGATCTGGGGAGCTACCTGCGGGCCCTGTTCCGAGAGATCCTGGGGGAAGCTGCGGACTTTCCCATCAGCATTGACAGGGCGCACAGGGTTGGCCGGCAGCGCCAGTCATCGGCGCCTCCACCGGACATTCTGGCCTTCCTGCCCGACTTTCCACTAAAGGAACGCATCATGGCTGAAGCCCGCAGGAAACAGCCCCTGACTTTCCGGGATCGGCCGGTGGCGCTTTACCAGGACCTCTCCGCCATCACTCTGCAGAAACGCAGGTCCTTTAGGATTGCCACTGACTTCTTGCGCGAGCATGAGACGCCGTACTCTTGGGGCCACCCCTTCCGCCTGATTTTTCGGTGGAACGGAGTGCTACACCAGCTACGCTCCTTGCAAGACATTTGTGGGGTCCTGGGGCTCACGGCGGCGGAGGAGGAGGGAGCTACGCCGTCGTGGAGGTCCTCGGAGAGACGGAACCGGCGGAGGTCAACGAGGCGGCGCTCAGCGACCAGTGTGGGGCGCCCGGACTCCCCCACCATCAGAGCGGACATGGCCGACGCCCTGAGGGTGGCGGCCGGGGACTCGACCGGCTCCTCTAGCGTGGCCTTGACGGCCTAACACACACTCCGGGGGGAGATGTCTTTAGCTTCTTTACATGCTTGGTACGGGGCGGGGGGGTTGGGGGGGAACGGTTGGAGGTGAGTGGCTGGACGTCCACTTTGCTCTTTTCTACGGACTTGCCCGTTTTGGGGCTTGACTGAGACTATGGGGTGTTTGAGTTTGTGGGTGGCTAGTTGCCAGGGTTGGGTTTTGGGTGGGGGAGGGGGTTGTTTGGGGTTGGGAAGTTCCCGTCCGATGTTGTATGCCCGCTTTGTTTTGGCTTGTCCTGCGCTGTGGCCCCGCGCGCCCCACCCGCTGATTCCCTGCCCATTGCATGGCGCTCCCGACCCCTGCGAGGAATGCCGGGCCTAAAGGTAGTGACCCTTAATGTTCAGGGTCTGAACAACCCGGTGAAGCGCAGAGCGATCCTGTCGTTGCTGGAGGGGACGCAGGCGGACATTTGCCTTTTGCAGGAGACACACTTATTGCCCCGAGATTGCCATAGGATGCGCTCTGCTAAGTTCCCTACCCAGTTCTTTTCCTCGGCAGCGAACAAGACGGCGGGGGTAGCCATTCTCCTGGCGAGCTCCTTTCGGGGGGAGGTGTTGCATAAGTGTGCTGAACAGAAGGGGAGGCTCCTTGCGTATCGCATGCGCCTGGGAGGCATAGCATTTACGGTCGGTTCAGTTTATAGCCCAAACGATCACCAAGAGCGCTTCCTAGATTCCGCGCTGGTGGATGTCACTGCTTCCCCCGACCGCCACATTATCTTGGGGGGAGACCTCAACATTGTCTTTGACTCTGCGATGGACAGATCGGCGCAGCGCTTCCCGCAGACGGGGGAACTGTCCCAGGCTGGGAGGGCCCGGATTGCGGAAATGGATCTGCACGACCTCTGGCGCTCCATGCACCCCACGGATAGGGACTACTCTTACTTCTCGCACGCACACCGAACCTACTCACGGCTGGACTACCTCCTGGTGAGTGGACCGATGCGTGCCGCTGCCACGGCGGCGGACATCGGGGTCCTGACCCTGTCTGACCACTCCCCAGTCACCGGCGTTTTCCAGTGGCCGGCGGCCTCCCCCTCTCGGGGGGTGTGGCGCCTCCGGGATACACTTCTACACAAGAAGCCGGTGGTGCAACGCATCGGGGAGGTCATACAGGACTATCTCACCCACAATAGCAACACTGACACCTCGCGGGCGACACAGTGGGCGGCATTGAAGGCCGTCCTCCGGGGGGAATTCATCTCTATCTCCTCAGCTGAGAATAGGGAGCGGCAACTGAAGAGGGATGAGCTGACAGCTCAAGTCCGGGAGCTCGAGCAGGTCCACCGCCGTACGGGGGCGCCGAGGGTGTGGAGGCAGTTGAAGGCAGCGAGGAAGCTCCTGTCGGCTCTGGATCTTGACAGGGCGGAGTATGCCGCCCTACGCTTGAAACATGCCTACTACACTGGGGGGGACAGATGTGGCAAGCTCCTGGCCCACCGGCTCCGGGTCGCGCAACAGCGCAGCGTTGTGAAAGAATTGGTGGGCGCGGACGGGGGGGTTGTCTCCGGGGACGCGGAGGTAGCGGAGTCTTTCCGCGGCTTCTACGAGGCGCTGTATGCTGAGGAGCCCTCCTCGCCACGGGATGCCGACGGCTATTTGGAATCGGTGACCCTCCCGGTGCTGGATCCGGCTCAGGCTGACCACCTGGAGCGGGACATCCATGTGGAGGAAGTGATTTCCGCTATCGCGCGGCTGAAACATGGCAAGGCCCCGGGCCCGGACGGGTACACGTCGCTATTTTACAAGACTTTTTGCACGGCCGTGGCCCCTGTCCTTACTCGGCTATTTAACTCTTTCTCCGAACCCGGAGCCATCCCTCCGGATCTCCTGAGGGCGACGGTCGCGGTAATCCCGAAACCTGGGAAGGACCGGGCCCTCTGCGGCTCGTACCGACCAATCTCGCTTTTGAACGTCGACCTCAAGCTGTACACGGGGATCCTCGCGTCCAGGCTGAGTCCACACCTCCCCGACCTGGTGGAGGCGGACCAGGCTGGTTTTGTGCCCGGCAGACAGACGGTTGACAACACTAAGAGGGTGACGCATGTTCTGGAGAAGGCCTCAAGGATCTCGGGGGAGCGGATGTTGCTGTCCGTTGATGCGGAGAAGGCCTTCGATAGAGTTCACTGGCCGTATCTTGAGCTGGTCCTCAAGAAACTGGGAATCGGCGATAAGTTCCGCACCATGGTCTTTAACTGCTATAAGCATCCTTCAGCGTCGGTGCGGGTCAACGGGTGTAGCTCCGGTGGCTTTGCCATCGAGCGCGGCACGCGGCAGGGCTGCCCTCTTTCGCCGCTCTTGTTTGCCCTCTACATGGAGCCGTTTGCTCAGAGGATTCGTAATAATCCGGATGCTGTCGGGGTCCGGATGGGCCAGTACGTCCACACCGTCAGTCTCTACGCGGATGATGTCCTGCTGACTTTGGACGACCCTAGGAGGTCGCTGCCTGCTTGCCTCCGAGAGCTGGACGCCTTTGCGGGGGTGGCCGGCTTCAAAATGAATATGAGCAAGTCGATGGCATTAGACGTGTCCCTGGCTGCGGAAACCAGGAGGGATCTTCAGCGGCTCTTCCCCATGCAGTGGTCCTCGTCCACGGTGCCGTATCTGGGGATTCTGCTGGCGCCTACATTATCGGGGATGGTTACGGCCAATTATGCCTCCCTCAGCAGGAAGATCAAGGACGAGCTTGGCCGCTGGAACAAAGGCCTGCTGTCCTGGCTGGGGCGAATCGCGGCGGTCAAGATGACGGTGTTGCCCCAGATACTATATCTTTTCCGGGCCCTTCCGCTCCAACCCCCGGCGGGCTGGATACGACAAATGCAGGCTGACATCTCCCGCTTTGTCTGGCAGGGCCGCAGGCCACGCATGAAGAGGGTCCTCTCCACGCTTGCTCCGGAAGCGGGGGGTCTCGGCATCCCGGACCTCCGTAAGTACTTTCAGGCGGCACAGCTCCGCTATCTGGTGGAGTGGAGCAGGTGGGAGTCCGACAAACATTGGCTCTTCCAAGACCAGGCAGTGGCGGGCCGCACCTTACAAGAGGTTCCATTCCTGCGCCGCGCGCATCGCCCCCCTAATCTTTACGCTTCCTTTGTTACGCGGGTCCCCCTGCGGGTGTGGGACGCGGTCTGTGAGGCCCGGGGCCTTACCACCTTCCCTTCGCCGCTCACGCCCATTGCGGGCAACCCGGACTTCTCCCCAGGGATGGAGCCGGGGGTTTTCTCCCACTGGGTGCGGGCGGGCTGCAGGGCACTCTTCCAGATCTATGGCCCGGAAGGAGTGGTTCCTTTTCAGCAACTCCGCCAGGAGTTCGGCCTGACGGAGCTGGACAGATTGCGCTACATGCAAGTTCGGCATTGGGCCCTCCAGCCCCAGGTGCGTGCCACCGCCGCCCGTCCAATTACACCGTATGAGAGGTGGTTGGCTACTCGGACCTCCGACGCTAAACTGATCACCGATCTGTACAAATACCTACAACCCCCGCCGTTTCACTATTACAACCCGGGGAGGGAGCGTTGGCACAGGGAATTGGGTAGGACACTCAGCCACAAGGAATGGGACAAAATTGCGTATCGGGCGCGGCACTCTGCATATCACACGGGCCTTACGGAGACCTTTACTAAGGTATCCACATACTGGTACTACACCCCGGAGAGACTGTATGAAATGCATAAACACACTGACAGGGGGTGCTGGCGGAGCTGCGGGCAGGAAGGTACCCTTACACACATTCTTTGGGATTGCCCAGTGCTGACCGCCTACTGGAAGGAAGTCTTGGACGAGGTGGATAAGCACTTTGGGATAGAGCTACCGCGACTCCCGGCGTATGTCCTGTTGGGCCTCCCCAATGACCTAATGTACCCACTGAAGTCCCGTAGGGGTAGGCAGATCGCAATCGCGCTGGGGTCTGCGGTTCAGCACATTCTAATCCACTGGCGCACAACCACCGTCCCCTCCATCACCGGTTGGTTGCATAGGCTCTGGCATGTGCTGGGGATGGAGAAGCTGTCGCTTACGGTTGCGGGGGAGATAGACCAATTTGAAGAGCTGTGGCAACCCTTTCTAGCGCTGCTGTCCACTGAATTCCGGGAGCTCACCTGCCCGAGGTATCTTAGGCTGCTCAGGCTGACGCCGCCGGTGGCCCCGGCGGACTAGCTCACATGGGAAACGGGGACCCCCCGGGGAGGGGGGGGGGGGGGGTGCGGGGCTTCCTGGTTAAGATTACTCTGATGCGGGACCATATGACGGGGGGGGGGGGGGGGGGGGGAGTGTTGTTGTTTAGTTACTGGGAGGATGGGGGATGGGAGGGGGGGGATTGTGTTCTATTGAGGTGTTGATGGGGGGGGGGGGTTTTATTGTTTAGATTTGGGGTGTCGGATAAGCGTGCGGGGATTTCACAGCTTGTATTTCTAGCCTTCATTTACTGTGTTTTTCCCCCTGACCCACCGCGCTACCTATTGCCAACCCTCTGGAGTTGCACCCTTTTTCTTTGATTGTATTCCATGTATCCTGCCCTTCTATCCCCCTCCCCCATGGTTTGTTTTGTCTCAATAAAACGTTTTAAACATAAAAGCTTGAACGGATTTGGCGTCGCAGTGGCTATTGTCCCTCGGCCAAGGCTGCCCTGAGGGGAAGACAAAAAAATCTACTATTCGGCCATTTTTCAGGCTAAAAAACAATATTTTACAGACCGTATTGAGCAGGCCCGCAACAATGCTAAGGAGATTTTTCATATAGTTCAGAGTTTTACGTCTCCTGCTGCTCAAACTTGTATTCGTCCGGCCACGGCTGGCTGGTGCAATACTCCATCTAGTTTTTTCCTGGATAAAATCCGTCTGATTCAGAAGACTTTCACTCCGTGTGCGGATTCTCCTGTGGGTGAGGGGCCGATTGTGCTACCGCAGGGTGCCTTAAAACACGTATTGTCAGTTTTTGCCCCTGTGGATCTTGTCAGTTCTCTGAAAATCCTCAAGGGCTTGAAGTCCAGTCCTCCCTCGGATCCCTGCACGGCGAGATTGTTGGCAGCAGTAGCGGAGACCATTAACCCCGAGGTCAACGCTATTATTAATGCCTCCCTTGCTGAATCTCGGGTTCCGTTGGAGTGGAAACAGGCCAAAATTCTTCCTTTGTTGAAGAAGCCTACTCTTGACCCCTTGATTCCCGGGAATTATCGCCCAATTTCTCTTCTTCCCAGCTTAGCCAAAGTCTGTGAGAAGGTGGTTACCAGACAACTCACTGAGTTTGCGGAAAAATCTGATGCTTTGCATCCAGCGCAGTCGGGCTTCTTACAGCACGGAGACAGCGCTGGTTGAAATCTCTGAAGCTATTCGGGATTGCTTTGACGCCGGTAGCAGAGCAGCTTTGGTTATGCTTGATCTGTCGGCGGCGTTCGACACGGTGCTGCACTCCAAGCTGCTTACCCGCCTCACGGAGATTGGGGTCTCTGGGTTGGCCTTGGCCTGGCTGAGGTCCTTCTTGGAGGGGCGGGTTCAACAGGTTTGGCTACCACCAGCGGCCTCGTCTTTGCAGGAGTTCACTACAGGTGTTCCTCAGGGGTCTTCCCTTAGCCCCCTTCATTTTAACATCTATGTTACTCCTTTGGTCTTTTTGGCTGACGAGTTGGGGGCTAAGGTGATAGCATATGCGGATGACACCCAGCTCCTTTTTACATGGGGCAAGGGGGAAAACTCAGTACTGCCTGTGCAGAAGTGCTTGTCTTTGGTATTTGGGTGGCTTGCCAGAGCTCAACTCAAGTGTAACGAAGACAAATCTGAGATCCTTCTTTACGGCAACTTTCCCTTGGACTTTAGAAGTAGGATTTGGCCTGCTGGTTTTCCCCCTCCTTCATCTAATGGGAAATCCGCAAAAAATCTAGGAGTCTGGTTTGAGGACAATCTCTCATTCTCTGTCCAGGTGAATAAGATCTCAGGTTGCTGTTTTGGTCTTCTTAAGACACTTAGGAGTTTTCTCCCTCTCCTCCCAAGGTCTGCCAAAGAAACGGTTATTCGGGCGTTAGTTTTGTCCCGTTTGGACTATGCAAATGCCCTGTATGTTGGCATCCCTGGCTACTCCATGAATAAACTGCAGGTGATCCAGAATGCGGCCGCTAGGTTCCTTCTTGGAATCGCCAGAAGAAGCAGTGTGCGTGTTCATCTTCGTGCCCTGCATTGGTTGCCCGTGGTGGAGAGGGTCAAATTTAAAGCTTTGGTAATTGCACACAGGGCCCTTTACGATCTGGGTCCCATCTATCTGCAGAGATGGATTTCCTTCTACGTCACGTCTAGAGTACTGCGCTCTTCTGCTCTTCTGTTGACTACAGTGCCGCGTTTCTCCCGGTCCAAATTGGGGGGCGGGCTCTCTCTCTGTTAAAGCCTCTCAGGCTTGGAATGCTCTTCCATTTTTTCTGCGCAATACTCAAGACACGCTTCTTTTCAAGAAACTACTAAAAACTCATCTGTTCCCGTAATCACGGCTTTTGTTGACTCTCCTCTTGGTTTCGCGCTGGGACACTCTTTGGAGTAGCTATTGCGCGCTATAAAAGGACTTAACATAACATAACACACCCAACCTCTCAGTCGTGGAAGCAATGCACATGCACACCATTACTTTAATTTGCTCACTCGTGTAAGTTAGTCCACACCAAATACCACCAAGTCTATGTAAGTTCAAAATGTTTATTTTAAATTGAGAAGCTCTGTACATTGTTCTATTATAAAATGCAGCACCAACCGGAAAATCAATTACATTAAAACAATAAACATTGTTACACTTACTTACAGTTGGGAATTAAATCATAACTGAACAGTGGTGGAAGGCAGCAGCACCATCCCCAAGGAATTTAATTTATATAAATTTATAAATGAAGATGTGAGTGAAGGGACCCCTCACCTTAGAAGAACCTAGTACTGGTAGTTGTTGCATCATTCAGAAGCTCTGCAAAGCTCTGGTTCGTAGAAGGGAATCTTCCGTCTGTAATGCGAAAAATGAAATGGTGCGCATTAGTAACTTGCAAGTATTTCTCAGCCGTGCCAAAAAGTGTAGCATTTATGGATAAACAATATGGACTAACAGTACACCAGTACTTCCTAAAAAAGAGGCTTGTTAATGTATTTGTTGACCGCTTGTACGCAGCGCGTAGACAGTAGCAGTGTGAGGCAGGACATGTGGGCTCAAAGGTGTCTTTTACAAAAAGCTGCAAGGTAACGTCACGTGCAAAAATAAAAGACACAAAGGTAAAATGGTTGCATGGCTCGGGCTAACTAAGCAAAGGCTAGAAGGACCATATATAACTATTAGTGTCTACTCTACTACTACCCGATTTGTACTAGTGATGTATGTTAGTATTAACTCATTTTTCAACCTTGCTACTGATCAATAGGCGGGAGGTGTATATGACGCCTAATAAATGTGTAATGTTTTCTAGGCGCACTACTGACCACCATTGCCGGGGCCAGCGAAGGCGACGCGGAGGGAGAGGATGCGGCAGTTGCTGCAGATACCGATGGAGCAGTAGGGGGAGTGGCAGCACCAGTGGCGGGCGGTGGTAAGTTAGATTCATAATCCTCAACTATTGTTGAACTTGACAGTACACTCACTGCAAGGGTGTACTGTATGTATACTGTACTGTTGAGACTTAGGGCCCCATTAGGATGGCGGGCGTATTGCCCCCGCCGGGCCGGGGGTATTCACCGCCGACACCGCAGGGGCAAACCTCCCGCCATCCCTGTAGAAAAGAGTCAGACCCCCCACATGTCGACCAGGCGGAAAAGGGTTCAATATGGCGGTGGTGTCTCCTTTAACACACCGCCAGCCATATAATCTGTATTTTGGAATGCCTTTGCATGGCGGCATTGCCGTCCGCCATGGAAAGGCATGCAGACATTGCAGAGTATGCTTGGGGGGCCCCCATGGAGGGTACCTACCTATGCTATGGTACCCCCCCCCTGCCTTTCAAAGCAAAACGTGACAGGCTCCGTGCGGTGCCTGTCATGTTGTGCTTGGAAAAGCAGCACAACATGTATTTTTAGCATTGCTTTTGGCACCGCCAACCAGAATGTAAAAAAAAACAGGATGCGCCCGCCACTGTGCGGGCGCATCATCCTAATTGTCCCCACGGGATCCCCACCCTTTTTAGCGTGAGGATGGCAGGCGGACAAAGTCCGCCCGCCATCCGATGTCGTAAGTAAGTAGGAGTTGTTGTGAACGTTTGAAGAGTGAACTAGAAGGCTAGAATCCCTTTAATTGGCATAGGAGCGGGAGTATTGAGTAACCAATGGCCTCATCTATCTGATTTCAACTCCGCTTTGAAAGTTTTATGGAGAAGAGCACCTGGTGCACTGTTCAACTAAAAAGTGAAAGACGGGTGGAAGGAAGAAGGACGGGCGAGATTTAAAATGTTATGTACTACTGTGCTTTATAGTGCTACTCTACCATGCCACTATGTGTATAAATAATTAACTTGTCTTACGGTTTTTCTGAGAGTATATTTTACAATTGTCTTGTTTTTTTCTTTTTGATACACAGCTACTCCTAAACTCAATCGAAAGGAGTTGGCTGCCAAGGCACGGCGCTGGAAGCTGGAGGCAATCCAGCGTGAATACCGGCGGCTGGTGATCTTGGCAGAGGAGGAGGAGGAGACTGCAGCAGCAATTGAAGCCTCCGAGAGTGCCCCGGGCCCCAGCCACCGCCCTCCAGCGGTACGGCGCCACAGTCTGGCGGCTGCCCGCCGCCACCGTAGTGCCATTTCTGGTGCCCCCCCCCACTGTGGCTGCAACTCCCGCGCCCTCAGACGCCACGTCGCCCGTTTAGAGGAGCAGATGCGTGTCCTCCTTGAGTCACGCCCCACACCTTAGTCCCTGTCATCAAGTTCTGCCCCTTTTTGAAATTATTGTTTGGGTGGGTGGGAACTGGTTTGGGCGTTGGGTTTTAGCTTTACGGACTTTTTCTCTTGGACTTTCCTACAGACATTGGTTGGGGTTAGGGAGGGGGGTGGGTCAGCTTTTGTGGGTTTAGTTAATTTTTTTATTAGGGTAAATTAAATATATTTTTCTATGTTACATGCAATGTTGACAATGTTTTGTAGGTGGGGTAACTGTTTTACATCACACTGTTTCCTTGCTGGTGCAGAGCCACCCATAGCCTGTGTTTGATTTAAATAATTGGCTGTCTGTGTAAGACACAAACAGATAGATGCGACACACCTCACTGATTGACTTGTCCTTCTAGTACTTTCAGTCTGTCCTCTAGTCTATGCATTCTTTATCTAGACTGGTGTGTGAAATTGAAATCATTGAAAACATGTCTATTATTAATTCTGTCTCCCCCAAACTTCTCTCTTACCTGAGCTTAATGTTTATGTTTAACTTAGGCACAGCAATGGCTGCATGGTGAAGATGGTTTCCTTTTTCTAACATGCCATGATTGGGAGGGGTGGTGGTGGTAGTATAGTAGAAGTAGTAGTAGTAGACACTGGCAGGGCGGCAGCATTTGCAAAAAAAGAAAAGGAGACTGTCAATCGCCTTTGAGAGTCTGTTAGAGGAGTAGTAGAATGAAGTACAGTACAGAACTTACCGAGCAACAATATAATGCTAAAATATTTTACAACAAAACATAATGGTGGTTGGGAAGGGATAGCCTACTAGACAGAGTTACAAACTATAGTTGTGTCGAGTCACTTGACTAGGCCTACAGCCTAACAGTTAGTGCTGTGTATGAGGAATGACAACAAACAAATCCAATCAATGCCGGCAATTAATGCTTAGGTATATGTTCCTTTATTAAATAAAATAACCTCTAAAATATCCTACTCATGGGTGGGCAAGCAGAAGAAGATCATCGCTCTGCCTTGAAATTGAAGTACTGGTGCTTTCGCCACATCCGCCCCAGCAAGTGTGTGATTAAGTATTGGTGTACATTTAATTTAGTCACACCTCGACAATAAGTCACACAGCCCGGGGGAAGAGGGTTAGGGTTTGTTGAATGGATGGGAAGGGGTTTTTTGGGAAAGGTTTGACATTGAAAAACAGTATGCATGGACAAACAAATGACAATCTTTGAACACCAACATATCCATATGTTAAGGGAGAAAAAGGAAATGCATGCATGATGATGAGAGACCCGGATTACATACACTTCTTGTTCTGTTGTTCCAGCCTTAATACTTTTACAGATAGCAAACAGAAATTTTAAATATTGGTAGGGAAGAATCGTAAACAGAGAGCAAACCTAATGATAATATCAACAACAAGAACACACTGTTGTAAAGATTGTATACAAAAAAAATATTCAAATTATTTAAAAGAAGATAAAAGTTGATACTGTTACTGTGTTATCCTGGTAAAAAATGTGGACTGGATTTGCATCTCGGCATTCCTCTTGGTCCTCTCGTCCATCAATCTTGGGTGTGTCGCCACTCGCCACTGCCCGGAATTTTTTTCTCTCGATTTATTGGTAACGTAAGTGTGCATTGTAATGTTTTCCAAAGTATAGGGCAAGCCCGGCCTGTAATTGTAGATGGAAAACCAAAGGGGATATTGAGAAACAAAGTTGAAACAAATGCACAAGTTATGGTGTAGTGCAACAAGAACACTTTCCGAGGTGGCATGTATGCATCGTCTCTACTCTAGTCTGTTTCCAGCATTGACCTTCAACAATAACCGGAGATAGCAGGCCCACAGTGACAGGCCTGACGGCACGTTGCTTAGCAGTAGCACATCCTAGGTTTAGACTTTGGAGTACTTTTTTTTTTTTTTTTTTAAAGAGTTGGACAAAGGCAAAGCACATTATCCATTCCAAACATAGCATTTTACAGTTGAAGTTAGTAAATCAATGCACCGCAGTCATCCCACCGCTACACTCTATTCCACTTCTACACAGACATTTGGGTCTGCTGTGGTTGTTGTTGACATGTTTACCTTTAGGCTTTTAAGTTTTATGCCACTCATGAAACGTCCTCCTGACTTCATCATGATCTCCAATACTTTTACTGACTGACTGTGAAGATCGGCCTGCAGTAGAAGTAAAATTGTTATTACACAACAAGAGTAGAAATATTATTGACTTGAGTCAGTCTTTAGTGTGTACAGAAAGATAGATTACTAGTACACTTTGACTTCACTTTGTGCACAACAAACAAACAACGAAAATACAAACACCAATCGCTCAGTCAGGTGTCCAATGCATGCCATTAATTGTCATTACCTGTTCCTTCTCATCTTAAGTTAACGGGCTGTCTATTTCGCCATCATCATGGACGGTGCTGTTGTGTCAATCATACTCATTGTGCAGATCGAGTGAGTCCCCTTCCTGTATTGAATTAAAAGCAATGTATCACCAAGCTGCAGGAGAAGTACAAATTTCTTATTTGCAAGAAGGGGAAAATTGAATTCACCTTGAGTTAAGTTTAGTGTGTTCTGTAGAAAGATGATTAGTGGCAGTGCACAATTACATAACTTCATGCACAACAAACACAACAAATCATTCAGTCTGCGACTCTGCGTCCAATGCATGGCATCAATCATTACCTGTTCCATCTTATTTTCAGTTAATGGGCAGTCTCTCTCGGCTCTGAAAGGAGGATAGCTATAGTAGTCATCTGATTCATGCTCCACTTCTTTTGACAGGACTAGGAAAGTTTGAATTTGTTCTTCTAGTATTTTTACCATCATCCAATCATCATTCATGAGGGCAATGGATTTGGGCGGGAGATTCAGTCTGATGGAGCGTAGGAGCTGGATTCGGAGGACTGTACTGTCAAATTGCAGACACCTGAAACTTGTATATTAAATAAGAAGAGTAGAAGACGGTGGTAATGGATTTGTTGTGATTCACAAGTTTGTAACCGGAACGACAGACACACAGATAAAGGGGGGAAAAAAGGGAGGAAGACAGTAAGTGCAAGCCTAATTGTCAGGGAAGTATAGCTCGTCCTCAAACTCTGGGGGGGGGGGGGGGTCAGCCAGCAGTAGGTAATCATCATGTGACACACTACTTCCGTCACCTGAGCCACTGTCCTCATCTTCCTCCATTGCTTCATGTATTGTGTAATTCGGTGGTATGAAGTGCTGATTCATTTTGACCATTGTTAACCTCTCCACGTTTTTGGGCGAGAGACTGGTCCTTCTCAATGTTACAATGGAACCAGCAGCACTGAAAACACGTTCGGAAGAGACACTCGCGTCAGGGCAAGCCAGATAGCTTATCGCCAGCCTGCTGAGCAGTGGCCATTCTGACCTTTTCCTATACCAATACTGCAATGGGTTTTGATCAATGTACACCCCTGTTGGGTCGTCCAGATAGGCCTGTACCATACGCTCAATGTTCAGGGGTGCTGCTGGTAAGCTTTCGTGCTCTTTTCTCTGAGCATCAGCACTGTGCTTATTAATGCCTAACTGTACATACCAATCGTCTAATGATTGTACTGGCCCTAATGATCCAGTTATTGTTGTTGTCGATAGTGATGGTGAGTGTTGTGATCCAAACGCACTGCCCTCAGCCGACGAAGTTGCACTTGATCCTGCATGGCCTGCTGCAGGACTTCTTGTGGGTTGATCTTGCGGGCTTTTAATTAGCAGCCGTTCGTTTTCCAACTTACTGGCTGCTTCAGCTATACCAGTTTTTTAGCGGGCAACATCAATCTCGGAAAAAGCAAAGAATGTCTTCAGTCCAAGTTTTGCACGTGGATCCAGAATTCTGGCACAAATGTAATGTTCTTGTGACAAAATTTTATTTTGTATCCTTACATTTTCAGCTAAGCGACAGGCTAAGCTCTCCACCAAGTGATAGGCTTCCCTTTTGTCCTCTACACCTTTGTATGATTCAGACACATTCTTCAGTTGATGCTCTAGCATTTGCAATAATGGGATAGCTTGGCCCATTGTACAGTCCTCCTTGCTGACTTCACGTGTGAAGACCTCAAAAGGACAAAGCATCTGTCAGGCATTTAATTAGGCTCCATTGCTCCATCTCAAGGTTCATGCCTTTAACAGTAGCATCCCCTCTTCTTTTCCAGACATATTCATGGAGTGATCTGTACTGCTCATACAGACGATCAAGCATGTAATACGTCGAATTCCAACGTGTTGCCACCTCCTGGATGAGTGGCATCCTATGTTCACGTTGGATGATCCTCAGCTGCTTCCGAGCTTTAAAAGAATGGCTGAAATGAGTGCATATTCTTCGGCAGATGGCCAGTAAATTGCTGACTATGGGTTCTTATTTCAGAAAGTCTTGAACTATAATGTTTATGCAGTGCACCAAACACGGAACCCTGAAATAGGAACTAAGTTCCATGGCCTTAAGTACATTACTGCTATTTTCGTTGGCAACAAAACCAATACTAAGCCCTCTTGGCTGCAGCCATTCCAAAACCTTGCTGCGAAACCCGTGTAAAATGTTTTCAGCCGTATGAGATTTCTCCATGGCGAACATGGCTACAGTTGCATGTTTCCGAGTACCTTTAAAAATCGCAGCTGTGTCAACAGCACCTCGTGCAGATGGCTTATCTCTAACTCCCACAAAAGAGACCCAGTGTGCAGTGATGCACATGTAATCTGTGGCTTGGCAACTGGTCCACATGTCTGTTGTCAGGTGGATATTGTGAACAGCACTCTGCTGCAAAGCTTGTCCAACCAATTCCAGCACATCATGATGTAGTGCCGGAGCAGCAATTCTTGGGAAATAGGACCGGCTGGGAACCTTCCATTTAGGGCAGATGGCTGACACAAATTCAAGGAAACCCACCCCTTCCACAAATGAAAAAGGAAGAAGGTCCAGCGCTAACATTTTAGCCAGCTTCACATTGTACAACCGTGCCGTTGGGTGGTTGCGTTGGAACTGCCCCTCCAACCTAAACATGCTCTCAATGGTAGGCTGGATTACTTTCCTTTGTGGTGCTGTTTTCATTAACCCACTTAGGCTCAACGACACAGTTTGTCTCATTGCGGTACTCGGTCGCCTTGGTGCCTCAGCCTGACTGAGTATGGCTCTTACTGCGGTGGCACTCTGATGTTACTGAGGAGGATGTGGGCAGTACCACTGGACTACTGGGGACAGGGCTAGAAATGCCTCCCTCTTCTTCACCTTCCACCGCAATAATATCGCTCCCTGATTCTTCCTGACCAACTTCAATGGGTTGAGTTTTTCTACTTTCTTTTAACTGAAGTAGGTGATTCTCCCAGACGATAGTGTGGTGTATTCTGAGATGACTTGCTTGTCCTCCGGTACCATAGTTTGTACCAAGCTTACCACGCCCAACACCTTGCTGACAAATTGAGCATATAGCAACGTTCTCCTCCTTGGTGCTAACAGAAAAGAAGTCCCAAACTGGGAAGGAGAACTTTCTGGCACTGCTGGATGTGCCACTTTCAATACCAGATGAACTGGAGAGTGTGCTTGAAATGTGACCCTGTGCACCTAGACTGACTTTTACTACAACCACTTACTTGTAAAATATCAAATCAAAAAATCCTCAAATCCAATTGCAATGATGCAGCAGACAAAAAGAGTGATCTTTCCAGCTCAAAATCCAAAGGCAGAATGAGCAGGAGATGGACAAAGCACTGGGAGGAGCCTGCTGGACAGGAAAAGGAAGTTGCAGATTCTGTGTCACTTCCTCCCTCTCCCCACCTTTTTAAAAAAGGACTCCTTGCACAAAAAAGGACAGCCAAATGTCAATCTGAGGAGTTGTTTTCATCCAAAATCATCATTTGCAGAAGGTTTCATGCTGCTAGAGCTGATATTCTTCTCCAAATTGAAAATTTTACGTGTTCGAGTTCTCGAGCTTCACATTACTTCCGCCGGATGTCGATGGCTTGTCGAAAATGACTTGATCGCGTTCTCTCGCTCCCTGTCGCGTTGGATATGACGTGTTCGGGGTCTCTTTCTCCTTTTTGCGTTCGATTAGACGTGCCCGCGTCCTCACTCTCTCGTGGTGGAGAATGACGTGTTCGAGATCTCAATCCTCTCATACTCGCGCGGTGCATGATCGCGAGAAGCATGACATGATCGCGCGACAAGTGACGTTAATGCGGGTGCGAACTGTTGCGAGACAGCGCAAAATGGCTACCAACAATCCAATATCTCGTGGAGAACGCGACCGGGTCGGGAAAACTTGTCGGCGAACGCAGGGATCCAGGTAAGTGGATCGCGCGCAACGGAACGGAATTTTGGCCCAGGCCTAGTTACCTCTTACACCTCCTTTTTAAACACAGTGCAGAACTTCCATCACGAGTGTCAATCTTTCATGATTACCATGGTACCATACCAACGAACAGGAATACACTCCACGTGGGAACGCTGAAAGATAAGAGCGTGGTGAGATAGAGGAGGCACAGGACTGTACATGCCCCGGAGTATCGAGATAACGCTGACAGTTAAAACAAACGTCGGCGTACAGAAAAACGAGAAGATCTGTATAGAGTTCGGTTGCTAAAAAAGAGGAGTAGAGGAAAAAGGATATTTGCTGAGAGGTGGTGCATCTAAAAAGAGGCCTCAAGAGCAGGAAAAATTAAAAACACGACTGAGGAATGAGAAACCACAGATTACAACTGAGAGAATAAAACTATTTGTCTTGAAAATGATGGCAATATAAATTAATCCATCGAAACGCGTCGACGCATTTGTGAGCACAATCCAAGGGCCAACTCAGACTTGTAGATGTAAGATTCAGTATTGTATCCAAGCTGCGTTTTGAAGTAAATTCCCTCAGGATATGCTAATGTATATGACTAAGTGCACTGTCTAAAACTTGTCTCTGTCTCAGTGTTATGCTGGTTCATAACATGAATTGTAATATGTGTGGATTATTTTTATGAACTGTAATAATTGAATTTGTTTAGGTTGGTTTTATGAATTGTATTACCTATTATATTTTTGTGTTGAACGTATCAGGATATTTAGATATAGAGAAATGTGTTTGTTTTTTAATAATTTTTAATAAAAAAGTTTTTAAATATTATATTATATTAGTGTCTTAGCATATAATTAGTTTTAGGGTTGATTGTGATAGTGCTTAATACCACAAGAAGGTGCAGTGGGGGAGTGATGGTTGATCACTGTGAGAAAGTGCCATCTTTCTTGCATGGTATTGTAAGAAAGTGGGTTTCTGTTGCAGTAACCCCCCCCCTTTTTTGCCTAACAGCTGATGCACTTTTCCTTGTTGTGCCCTGGGCTCCTGCCAATCAGGTGCCCAGGGCCTGTGTTCCTTCCCTAAAAACTGCCTAACAGCCAAAACCCAAATTGGCAAACCCTGGCCACATGTCAGCCCCTGGTACATGGTACCCTAGGTACCCAGGGCCTTGTGACCAGGGAAGGCCTCTAAGGGCTGCAGCAGTCATTGTGCCACCCTTAGAGGCCCTGTACCCTAACACACACACTGCTCTTGCAGGCTGAGTGTCTGGGTACAAGACGAAACAGAGAGTCGACATGGCACACATCGCTGTATGCCATGCCCACAACCTACACTGCCCTGGCATACATCAGCCACCCCTCTAGTTGGGTGCCCTATGCCAGTGGTGTGGGCGCAGGAGCCCTGTGCCCCTACAGTTCCCAGGTCCATTCCTGGGTCCTGTAAGTGCAGTGCTGCCAGCTAAGAGTATATGGTGCTGGGAGCGTGTCAAACACGAACTCCACAGCACCATAATGGCAGCACTGAAGACTGAGAAGTTTGGTATCAAACTGCTCAGCACATTAAATCCACACTGATGCCAGTGTGTGATTTAATGTACAAAGAACCACAGAGGGCATCTTAGAGAGGCCCCCTGAAACCTAAACCTACAATCCACGTCTGTTCTGAGGCTGCCTAGGCTGCCACACAGCAGACATGTTGCTGGACCCCTGGGTAGGAGAGCCCCTGCTCTCCTGGGTCTGCAACAATGCACATCCTGGGCGAGGTGCTAAATCTCCTCCCCCAGGATGGGCAGGGGGAAGCTGCAAAGGCATGCCGCCTCTGTGAGCTTCCCCAGGCCACTGCATCCCCCCACTCTGGCGGGAAGCTTGGCCGGAAACCCCAAATAAGGACAGGGGATGTGCCAGCCTGCCAACCCCACCCCTCAGGTGGGGGAGGCGAGGTGAAGCACATCTCCGGGCTCTCGCCATCTTGAAGATGGGAAGCCCTACCCAATTAGGACTAGGCTACTGCCCCCCTCCCACAGGAGAGAGGCAGGATAGGGGGTGTACCCACCCCAGGACAGGGACACATTGGTCCCTGCCCTTCACCTACCTGTAACGCCCCTAAATCTAGTATTTAGGGGCACCCTGAATCTTCCTTCCCCAGATTCAAGGTTCCAAAATCCGAAGAAAGAAGACCTGCCCTGCAGTTGCTAAGAAGAGGAAGACACAAACCGCTTTGGCCCCAGCCCTACCGGCCTGTCGACCCTCGAACCTGCTCCAACCCAGCATCTCTTGTGGCCAGCAACCTCACAAACCCCGGAGGACCTGGCAACCTTTTGACTCTAAGCCCCTGGGACTCCCATGAGTAGAGGCTCTACTCAAAATCTACTTCTACTCCCTGGCAGCAGCCCGGAACCGCGAACCCAGCACACTCTGCACCAGCCAAGCCTGGCCTGTGCCGGAGTGAACAAAGACCATGAGGACGACCCCACGGCGACTGTGACCCCGAGTCCGGCACCCAAGGACCTCCCTCGACACTCCTGAAGAAGCCTGCAGCCTCAGAACAAGGTGCCCCCCCAACCGCGATCAACAGAGGGTAAGATTTCCCGACACTAAAAGGCACCCCTGCACGCGGCGCCCCGCGGCCCCCTGTGCCCAATCCTGGGTACCTACCTATCCTTCAACTACCCAACTTACCTCTCGAAGTGGTGGTGGCACCTGAAGAATCCTCGTCCCCGAGCTTGCAGTCTTTTTCTGAACCGGAGATTTCCCATTGAAATCAATTGAGCGCCCGAAGGCTCAAAAGCACCCTGCACCCAGCCGCCCGAGTGGCCCTGGCAGTGCAACCTCTACACCTATCTACTTCCCCACTTGCCCTGAGTAAGTGACCAGGAGCCCATCTCCCACAGCCGCGTGGCCTGCTAGTCAGCAGTCACCACCCAAGGCCCCCCTACCTCTCATAGGATAACATTGGGCCGAACTCTCTGCACCCAGTCGCCCTTGTGCCGCTGGGGGTGAAAAAACTGTACCTACCTGACCCTGGGAGACCCCTGAGTCTATACCCAGAACCTTAACTCTGCCAGTCGATTACTTACCTTTAAACCGATAACTCAATTTTCTCCATAGGGTTACATTGACTGGCTTTTTCTGAAATTTCTTCTAAGTGTGGACTTTTCAAAACTTAAAATATTCACCAAAAATCAGCCGAGTAACGAAAACGAAAATACTCACCTGCTTTTAGGTGAGCTCCCAGTGCTGGATCTTGGTGCCCAGCACTGACCCTTAAAACTACTTACAACTGTACTTACCAGTAACCCAATTTTCTCCCATAGGAAATCATTGACTGTTTTTCTGTGAAATTTCTTCGAAGTGTCAATTTCTGCAATCTTTAAATATTTTTTAAAAATCGTATAATATCTGAAAACGTAATTACTTACCTGTTTTGGATAAAGGTCCCAGTACTGAATCTAGGCACCCAGTACTGGATTACAAAAGTAACGAGAACATACTATACCTGCAACTTGAATTTTCTGCCATAGGGAATCATTGACTGTTTTCTATGAAATATTTATAGTGTCAACTTTTAAAATAGCTAAATATGGTCTAAAAATCATCACAGTAATTAAGTTGACTTTTATCACTTGATTCCAAGTACTGACCCAGGACTGAATCTAGGATCCAGTCCTGGAATTCCAAAAGTAATCCTAAATTAATCTGTGGCAAATAACATGAAACTTCCATTGAACTCAATGCATTATTGTGTTTAAAATAGTGTTGCCTATTGCAACCCCTTGTAACTGTTTACAAAAGTCAATTGCATATTGCAAAAGTATTTATATAAAGCATCTCATTCTGAGAAAGTATATTTTAATTCCAATTGTTGGTTCTAAAATAAAACAAGCATATATTTTTTATATATAAACCATTGGCCTAGAGTTCAGTTATTGAGTGTGTGAGACCATTTGCTGACTGAGTGTGTACAACAAATGCTTTACACTGTCCTCTGATACTGCCTTACTGCTCGACCAAGCTATCACTTTAGAGAGTAAGGTTATATCTAACTTTAGCCTCTGCCAAACCTCTGGGGACTGTGGACTCTGTACCTATTTGGGAACAGTATATACAGAGCCACTTTCTCACAATCACCATACTATATATTGTCTCCAAGGGAGAATTTAATCTACCTACATTATACCTGCACCAGGTATAATGTATGCAGGGTAGGCGTTACCCTACAAAAAGCCTCGTAGAAGTGGTGCATTGAAATCTATAAGACTTCTAGGACACTACTCCTTATGGCAGGTGTAAGACTAACGCAGGACCTTTCACATGGGGCTCGGCGAATATGAAAGGAACATGGCTGGAGTTTTATCACGCTTTCAACACAACTCAGCAATGCATCAGTTTTGCTCCGACAGATACGTCAATAATACTGACGTATCTGTCATTCCTTGCAACATGATGCGTCATACAGTAAATATGACACATCGATGGTGTCGCAAGGAGGGTGCACTGAAGTGTTGCAGCGATGCAACACTTCTCATAAATAAGGCCCCCAATGTGTAATCAACAAGCCATGTCGGATGCATCTTTTGTGATGATCACTGGAAGGGGGGATGGGGTGGACTGTTTTATGAATAGCCTGTCTACGGAGACATCCTGTACATTCTATTATTGCATTTTCCTTTGTACCTTCCTACCATTAAATGCTCTCAGTCACCTGAGACCAATAGTTTTGTAGCCACTCTTGGATCTGCGTTATGTGGATTCTGGCAAATGGGACAAGTGGAATTTATGAAGCCATAATTCCAAGCAACTCTTCCATTCGCCTGTCCCTGCTGGTAGAAGCAAGTTTTCTGTGCCAATGATAAGACTCTTCTGTACTGGGAAATCCCTCCTCCTTGTTTGACTTCAGGGTTCCTGCCAGGAGTAGCTTTTTTATCATACGTGGGGAGGATTTCTCGATGTTTAGTGAGAAACCCAATTTTTGTCAAGTTTAAGTTACCCACTGTCTACAATCTTTGCAGTTTCTCATCAAGCTCACTTACCATCCAGTCATTTAGGTAGGGGTACTGATGTATCCCCCGCCTACTCAAGTGAGCTGCCACCACTGCAAGGCATTTTGCGAAAACTCTTGGTAAGGGCCTTCAAAACGAATCTCTTTGAACTGGTAATGTTGATTGTTCACCACAAACCTGGGGTATCTCTTGTGGCTACTGTTCATTGGCCTCTGGAAGTAGGCATTCTTAATATGTATGGTCACCATGTAGTCCCCTCACCCTCTTTCAGCATGGGCATAACATCTTGGAAAGCGGTCCTCATGATTCATTTAGTTTTTATAAGCCTGTTCCTGCATATGGGGTCTATGATGAGCCTCTGTGCCAAGTCCTATTTCGGAGCCAGGACGTACAAGGAATATTCCTGAGTTGCTTTCTTCCACCAAGACTTCCTCTATGGCTGGTTTCTGCAACAGTTTTCACCTGCATTGCCAGAGTTTAAAAGTCTTGTACCTAGTAAAGCCTTTTCTTTGGGTTTACATTCAGTGGTCTAACCTGTAGTTCTATGCAACATCTGTGTTATTGTATTCAAGACTCGCTTGTCTGAGGTGATCTTTCTACACTCAAGGAGAAAACCCTTTGGTTTGCACAACCTCCTGTCGTTTGTTGTTAGGGATCTTGCTTTACATAGTCACTTAGAGGTTGATGCAGCCCTCATGGAGGTCTGGTCTTTTCCCCTAGCTATTCGTCAAAAGAGTTGCATCTAGTATTTTTGATACTGCCATGATGTGCTAGATCCCTGCATAGAGGCGGTTGTGGTGCTTGTGCATGCAGAGGGGTATGGTGGAAGGCCTTTCTGTCCATTGGCTTGCTTCCTTCTAAGTTACAAGGCTCCAACAGCATTTGCTGTGTCTTTGTCTTTTGTCAAATGCAGTAAGGACACATCCACAGTTAAACCACACAAACTTTCTCTGGTAATGGACATGGTGAAGGAGGCTTGAACTTCCAGATTACACTCAAGACCCTCAGTCAAGCATGTCTCCCGAGTGTGGTTCTTGCCACAGTTCCCCATAGGCCGCGTGCTTGCTCAGTCGCCTAGCTTTCTTTTCGATGCTATTAGGAAAGCATACATTCACCAATCTGACATCAAAGCTTTAAACACGAAATATCATTCCATTTTCAGCCCTTTGTCTCTGCATCTGTAAAGACTGTCCATCACCCCCCCCCCTTCTTCACTCTACTAGAATCACTGATATAAAGAAGATGAACCAAATGAAGCATGCCTTGTTCCAGGAGTTGAGCAGGACAGAAGCAGAGCTACAAGATTCGTTTTGCGATCCAAAATGCTACTTGGGAATACCACTGTTTGTCATGAAGGCAGTTTTTATGTCAAGGACAACATACAGAACCCACCTCCTCCCAAAAAAACATACAATGGGTTAGAGCAGCGTCCATTACTTACAATGGTTGGTTCCGACACCAATTAGGGTTTCTTGCTTCTTATTATTCAGAGCCTCCTCCGCGCCTTCTTCCTGGTGGTTTGTGTGTGACCCTGCTGTGAAGCATGGACTAAGAAGAGCTTCCCGTCTGCGGCCAGTGTCCTTCCACAGGCTCCAGAAGATACTCTTTTATTTACTTTTTAACATGCACTCTTATATATTGTATGTCTCTGCAGTCTGTCTCACTCCCCCCACCCTCCCACTGTAACTACTCCCTCATGTTGCTTTCCCTCGGCCTCCGCCCAGAGACCTGATGTCTGTGGCCCATCCCCTACTGTCTGAGGTTTCTTTACCCCTGCCTGAGTCTCCTCCCACGGTCTGTAGTTTCTTTCACACACCCTGTCCTCCTCCCTCATGTTAATTGACGCCCCAAACTCCACCGCACAGTTTTTTTAGGTCTCTCCTGGAGTTAGCAGCGCATGCGCTGCCCTCGCCATGCGAGGACTTCTTGGAATCAATACGGTTTCAGAAGTCGTGTTTCAGCTCCGCCTGCAAATTTGATTGGTGTGCGTCGTTTGTCATCATATAATATTCAGAACAGACTTTGTTGATTGTGCCGGAGGGTGTTTAGCCCCTCCTGGTGCACACCCTGTCCTCTTTAGGCCACGCCCAGCGGGATTGAATCTTTTACTGGCGACATGAGACGTTGGGTTTAATATTGACTTGCTGCACTTTAAAAAAAAAAATTAAACTATTGCATGCGTTTGGA
Source organism: Triturus cristatus (assembly GCF_964204655.1). Classification (NCBI taxonomy): domain Eukaryota; kingdom Metazoa; phylum Chordata; class Amphibia; order Caudata; family Salamandridae; genus Triturus; species Triturus cristatus. The sequence continues at coordinate 1,328,210 of NW_028187635.1, read as the reverse complement.
ATGCATTCTACGCTACTTTGTTACCCTACTTTGTTACTGTATGCTTTTTTTAAAATCTAAACAATGCTTGAATGTGCACATGCCGTTGGAAGTGTTTTGAGGGGATGTCCGTAACATTAGCATCCAGACGGCGGACTTGGCATAAAAGTTACACTTTTGTTGATGAGGGCTCGGAATAAAAGGTAAACTTTTGTGGATTATGCGTTTGTTTGGTTTATTTATGTTTTTTTTTTGGTGATCGGTTATGCTATTAAGGTGCGGTCTCTTGCGTGTGGGATGCATTTTGTTTATTCTACGCTACTTGTTGCTATATCTTGTCTGTGGAATGCTTTTTCTTCATTTTACTCTACTTTGTTACTATACACGAGGTGCGGTTGATGTTTTCTTTATCTAAAGAATGCGTGAATGTGCACATGCCACTGCTGACATGCCGCTGCTGACACGCCGCTGCTGATGCCACTGCTGACACATCACTCACTGCTGACGCCGCTGCCGACATCACTGCTGATAACATCACTGTTGATAACATCACTGCTGATAACATCACTGTGGACATGCTGCTGCTGACACGCCGCTGCTGACAAGCCGCTGACACACCACTGCTGACACAGCACTGCAGTGCACTTCACTGCAGACACACCACTGCTTACATGCCACTGCTGACACACCACTGCAGTGTGCCTCACTTCAGACATGCCACTGCTGTGCGCCTCACGGCTGACACCACTGCTGTGTGCCTCACTGCTGACACACCACTGCTGACACACCCCTTCTGTGCACCCCAGTGCTGACACGCCACTTGACACACCCCTTATGTGCACCCCACTGCTAACCCACCACTGTTGTGCGCCTCACTGCTGACACGCCACTGTTGTGCACCTCACTGCTGACACACCACTGTTGACACACCACTTCTGGGCCCCACAATGATGACAGACCACAGCTGTGCACCCCACTGCTGACACACCACTGATGACACCACTGCTGTGCTTTCAAATGATGACAGACAATTGAGATGCGCCCCACTGCTGACACGCCACTGCTGGGCTCCACAATGAGGGACCACAGCTGCGCGCCCCAATGACAGACCGCAGCTGTGTGCCCCAATGATGACAGGCCACAGCTGTGCACCCTAATGATGATAGACCTCTGCTTTACGCCCTGATGAACCCCAAAACGATAAACCACTGCTGTGCACCCCTCTGCTGACATGCCACTGCTGTGCGCCTCACTGCTGACACGCCACTGCTGTGTGACTCACTGCTGACACACAACTGCTGACACGCCACTGTTGACACACCCCTTCTGTGCACCCCAGTGCTGACACTCCACTTGACACACCCCTTATGTGCACCCCACTGCTAACCCGCCACTGTTGTGCGCCTCACTGCTGACACGCCACTGTTGTGCACCTCACTGCTGACACACCACTGTTGACACACCACTTCTGGGCCCCACAATGATGACAGACCACAGCTGTGCACCCCACTGCTGACAGACCACTGCTGACACACCACTGATGACACCACTGCTGTGCTTTGAAATGATGACAGACAATTGAGATGCACCCCACTGCTGACACGCCACTGCTGGGCTCCACAATGAGGGACCACAGCTGCGCGCCCCAATGACAGACCGCAGCTGTGTGCCCCAATGATGACAGGCCACAGCTGTGCACCCCAATGATGATAGACCTCTGCTTTACACCCCTGTGCTGTGCACCCCTCTGCTGACATGCCACTGCTGTGCGCCTCACTGCTGACACGCCACTGCTGACACACAACTGCTGACACGCCACTGTTGACACACCCCTTCTGTGCACCCCAGTGCTGACACGCCACTGTTGACACACCCCACTGCTGACACGCCACTGTGTTGCGCCTCACTGCTGACACGCCACTGTTGTGCACCTCACTGCTGACATGCCACTGTTGACACACCACTTCTGGGCCCCACAATGAGAGACCACAGCTGTGCGCCCCAATGATGACAGGCCACAGCTGAGCGCCCCAATGATGATAGACCTCTGCTTTACGCCCTGGTGATGACAGACCACTGCTGAACCCCAAAATGATGATAAACCACTGCTGTGAACCCCTCTGCTGACACACCACTGCTGTGTGCCTCACTGCTGACACACCACTGCTGACATGCCACTGTTGTGCACCTCACTTCTGATATGCCACTGCTGTGCGCCTCACTGCTGACACACCACTGCTGTGTGCCTCAATGCTAACATGCCACTGCTGTGCACCTCACTGCTGACACGCCACTGCTGTGTGCCTCACTGCTGACACACCACTGCTGACATGCCACTGTTGTGCACCTCACTTCTGATATGCCACTGCTGTGCGCCTCACTGCTGACACACCACTGTTGACACACCACTTCTGGGCCCCACAATGATGACAGACCACAGCTGTGCACCCCACTGCTGACAGACCACTGCTGACACACCACTGATGACACCACTGCTGTGCTTTGAAATGATGACAGACAATTGAGATGCACCCCACTGCTGACACGCCACTGCTGGGCTCCACAATGAGGGACCACAGCTGCGCGCCCCAATGACAGACCGCAGCTGTGTGCCCCAATGATGACAGGCCACAGCTGTGCACCCCAATGATGATAGACCTCTGCTTTACACCCCTGTGCTGTGCACCCCTCTGCTGACATGCCACTGCTGTGCGCCTCACTGCTGACACGCCACTGCTGACACACAACTGCTGACACGCCACTGTTGACACACCCCTTCTGTGCACCCCAGTGCTGACACGCCACTGTTGACACACCCCACTGCTGACACGCCACTGTGTTGCGCCTCACTGCTGACACGCCACTGTTGTGCACCTCACTGCTGACATGCCACTGTTGACACACCACTTCTGGGCCCCACAATGAGAGACCACAGCTGTGCGCCCCAATGATGACAGGCCACAGCTGAGCGCCCCAATGATGATAGACCTCTGCTTTACGCCCTGGTGATGACAGACCACTGCTGAACCCCAAAATGATGATAAACCACTGCTGTGAACCCCTCTGCTGACACACCACTGCTGTGTGCCTCACTGCTGACACACCACTGCTGACATGCCACTGTTGTGCACCTCACTTCTGATATGCCACTGCTGTGCGCCTCACTGCTGACACACCACTGCTGTGTGCCTCAATGCTAACATGCCACTGCTGTGCACCTCACTGCTGACACGCCACTGCTGTGTGCCTCACTGCTGACACACCACTGCTGACATGCCACTGTTGTGCACCTCACTTCTGATATGCCACTGCTGTGCGCCTCATTGCTGACACACCACTGCTGTGTGCCTCAATGCTAACATGCCACTGCTGTGCACCTCACTGCTGACACGCCACTGCTGTGTGCCTCACTGCTGACACACCACTGCTGACATGCCACTGTTGTGCACCTCACTTCTGATATGCCACTGCTGTGCGCCTCACTGCTGACACACCACTGCTGACATGCCACTGTTGTGCACCTCACTTCTGATATGCCACTGCTGTGCACCTCACTGCTGACAGGCCACTGCTGTGTGCCTCAATGCTAACATGCCACTGCTGACACATGAATGTTTCAGAAAAAATAACAATAATTCTCGAGTGGTCCAGTGATATTCTTCATTTATTATTGCTTCATATAAAAGTTCATTAAAAACCAGCAAACGTGTTTCGTACAAAAGACAATGGACCTCTTCAGGGCTGTATCTAATATATCATTGGATGTTCACTTTACGAGCAAGATTTTCAAGTAGCCATCCAAGTGTTGAGCTTGGATTGTCACAGTGGCAAAAACATTTCAATAGGGGAATGTCCACCCTATAGTCGGCACTTCAATGGGTGCAGAGTTGTCAGGAAACCGGAGAAGTTACTCCAAAATTTGAACATATGAACAGTCTTGAAATGTCCGTTAATTGTACGAAACACGTTTGCTGTTTTTTTTAGGAACTTTTATATGAAGCAATAATAAATTAAAAATATCACTGGACCACTCGAGAATTATTGTTATTTAATATGAAACATTCATGTGCTAACATTGTTCTCTCATTTATATGTGGTGTAACACTGGTCTTTGTATTTGTATAACAACTTGCAAGCATTGAAGCACAACACTAGATGGCACAAGTATGCAGAGTATGTGTATCTGCAGCCATACATGCCATAAACACATTTATAGGATCCTGTTCTGAAGGTTTATTTTTCTCAATCCTAGTAGTAACAGGCTTTGAAATACAGGAATGTTTGTTTCCCCTGGTCTGTAATCGTGGTTAGCATGGGCAAGAATTGTGCCTTTTGTTCCAGGAGTAATGGCTCAAATAAGAAGTATGCCTCTCTGCTCTTCCATTAGCTGCACCCCACAGGTTTCAGCCACCCTTTTAATCAAAACATTATAGAGTGGCAGGTCGTAGGGTGAAGGCCTAGAAGGAAATCAAGAATTACCTCCACTCAGTCAGTGTTGAGATCCTTCCAACTGTCCTGTTTTTGCATTGTGCCAGATGTTGGGTTCTAATAATGGTCTTCTTTTATAGAACTCTTCCTGTTGTCTCTGGTGTTAAGGGTATTCCAGCTCTAAGTGACCCTCTGTCTCAGTTTGCTCCAAAGCTTGCTTTGTTGGTATTTGAATCACCTTTATGGATTAATCTTATTTTTCTACAACAGTGCTGCCATTTTACCTAGAAGCCTGTGTTGCTTCTTTTTGAAACCGGCTGCCCTTTGTTTGCCGATCACTAGAGACCTTACACCCCCCCCCTCACCCTCTGAGAATTGAGGGATCTTTATTCAGCTCCTTATCCTTATCCCGTCAGAGGTGTCCTTCGGTTTAGACCTGTGAGGTTCCTTTGTTTTTTGCTTTATCTTGGACTACGTTATGCTTTGGCATGGAGGTTGATTTTTGGTTACTTTGAGTCAGAGGCCTTCTGCCCAGCTTCACTGCAATTTGTGGTCTTAGGTGTACATTCCCCTGTGGGTCTTTTCCTGTGTCTTTAACCCCCTGGGATCAACTCAAGTCAATACTTAAATACCTGACCCCTGATCTTCCTGGGCCTCTTCGGCATCCTACACTATCTTGTCACCAAACAGTCCCAAGTCCTTACAGGTCTCCTCAGACTGCCTCATGGTGTAGTACGACCATGTCTGCTTCTAACTTACTTTAAGGATTCTCTGGAGGAATTTTGCACCCACCCTGTACCCTTATGTATTGGTGTCTTTTGTCAGAGAAACTTGAAAATATGTGCTGGTCTTCTTGTGATAACTTGTATCACCACTTGACATAGAACATGAGATATTTTCCAACCCCCGTAAAAAAGTGAGCACTAGGCAAACAGAGAAAAGAAGGACTTTGGGTCCAAACACTAGATGTCAGAAAAATGCACAGCATGTGAACCTAAAAGATTCACGCTGCAGAACATACATACTATTTGCTGGGAATGTCTGGGGTTTCTGGCTCCTCAGTGGATAGTGGGATTTTCATTGCAGGTTGGCGAGTGTATTTCTTGCTATGTTTAACATCAGGAACTTTGGCAACTGAATGACCAGAGGCTCCGTGCTCAACTCAGATCTCTGCATCAAGGGCTTGTGTGGTGTCTGCTTCAGGGTGATTTTAGAAACCAGTTTGGGTACCAACTTCAGCTCTGAAGGGTAGGCGCTGATGCAGCGCGGAAACCTGGGTATCGGGAATCAAGACGAAACCCCTTACCTAATATCCTCCTTCTGTCACAGACCAAATATCACATTAACACATTCACTCCTACAATCATTGGTGGGGCCCATAACACCAACATTCATACTTCACTTCTCGTTGGTCTGCAATTATAGGAGAGATGAATGTTCCAAGCGCTGACATGAAAGGAATACCTTATAATCCTATAGGAAGAAAATTATTTACACATCTGTACAATAAACCTTATCTCTACCCATCATAAACTTAAACATTAAGATACTCCTCCCACGTGATCAATGGATCATTTAGTTGAGTTGATCTGGTGATTTAGTACAGCTAAATACACTCAAGATCCTAATCTATCCTCTCATAATAAACTACTAAAACATATTTGCTTGTTAATCAATATTTTGTTTATCTAATTATTGCGAGAATTTAGTTTTATCTAGTGAATTTATTAATCATTACGCAAATCACAGAACATCATATTTACCTATTCTGGCTATTGGTCGTCCTCTAAGTCATCAAATTTGGTCATCAATCAGTCAGAATTCGAAAGTTCTTCATGCAACACACTACAGTCCCATGAATGATCAAGGACCAGAGCCGTGCAAGCATCTGTTGGTGCCCATAGATTTAGGAAGTCCTCAGTTCATCAAAGAAATGGGCAGCAATTCAGTCTGTCAGGAACACAGCGTCACCGCCACCTCCATCAGCAAAGAAAAGAAAGGAAAAGGAAGAGCAAAAAGCGACCCTCTCTATTCTATTGTCATTTTATAATAAAAGTCAAGTCGGTAAGATACATTTTACAAAATTTGGGCTTCATTTATTGGTTAGTTAGGATCGTTCGATGCTGAAGTTAGCAAATTTGGTATAATTCAAGTGGTGATGTCATGGGTTCTTCTAAAGTAAATCCATACTGGTTTGCTTGTGAAAGTCCATTGTTTTTCGTCTTGGCCGTCATCCCATAGTGACCTTGTTCGGGTACACCGCGTTTAGAGTTCGTGTTGAGGTCTAGAAGTCTTTGTCGCATCGGCGCACTTCGCTCCATGCCTAGTGGGACAATGGCCACTTCGTCATGTCACGTCGGCGGCCATTTTTGTTTTTAGGCCCAAACGATAACTTTAGCGAAACAAACACAAAAGAATAATTAATACATAGAAATAATGAATAAAGTGTTAAACCCTCACTAATTCCCTTATGTGCTTGTAATTATCTAGCGTATAGCAACATTCAAAGCGTTCAATTTCACCCATTGATGTCATCTGGTGCAACATTACGAAAACATCACGAAAGCAACATATACCATGTAGTATCCTATTTTCTACAGTTAGTATTCGTACATGGGTTAATAAATAAAATTATTCAGCCATGCAAATGCTAATCCCATGTATATTTTGATTATTAGTAATGTCGATTAGTTTTCATGCAAACACATTAATATTATAATTAATAGATTATTCTAATTAGTATAGGCATGCAAATTAAGAGGGGGGGTATACAAAATTTTGTACTACCCGCTCCATCAGCGCTTTCCCTCAATGCTGACTGGAGCAGAGGCTTGGTGCCTTTGTTCTGAGAATTGCATAGATCAGAAAGCGGTTCTCAGTGCTGACCAGGCTCAGACCTGGAGGTAGGAGGACTATTATGGCCAGTCTTGGGACTCAATGCCCAATTCCATCAGGAGCACTGCTCTGCCTCTTTTACAGGTGGCTTTAGGGAGCATGTCCAAAATGGGGCCCGTTTAAGCGCCTTCTCGTCGAGCTACGCGGCACCTTGTCAGTTTACGAGCAGCCTGAGGGCGCACCTACTGGAGTAAACGGCTTGCTGAGCAGTGCAAGCTATCACCCACCAAAGCTGCAATGCAGCGGGAAAAAGCTCTCCTTTTGATGCAGCCAATAGTTCCTGCCAGTGCGGGGGTAGGCAAGAGAATCCTGGTGACCAGCGGCGGGTACGCACCCCCGCTTACACCCCGAAGCACGCGACTCGTTTAGCCCACCCGTGAGACCGCCGCCCACTCTACTGTGCCTGTGTGCATATCAGGTCGCCAGGCCCAGTAGCCGCGACTTGCCCAACCCCAGTGCGCTCACCGCCCATGGACAGCCGTGCCCTTCTCGGGGGATGGTGCGCGGAGGGACTCTGGCAATCCCTTGTCTGGACGACGCACCCCTCTGCTGTGCGGCCTGAACTTGGACACACAGGAACAGTGTGTAAGAAACTGGCTCTATATACACTGCACCAAAGTGAGGTACAGTGTGTATAGAGTCCAAGGGTCTCCAGAGGTTTGGCAGAGGTTAAAGTTAGATAGAACCTTATTCTCCAAAGTGGTAGCTTGGTGGAGCAGTAAGGCAGTATCAGAGGACAGTGTTAAGCATTTGATGTACACACTCAGTCAGCAAATGAATTCACACACTCAATAACTGAACTCAAGGCTAATTGTTTTTGTATAAAAATATACTGTTTTATTTCTAGAACCAAGCAAGCCTGGTACAGGTAAGCATATAAAAACTTCTCATCTACAAGATGCTGGTGTTGAATACTTTCAAAATACAGTAGGACTTTGTACCAATTCTAGTTTACAGGGGTTGCAAGGTAATGCACAAACTCAGTAGACTCAGTACATAGGAATCAATAGGCTTTTTCAATAAAATGCAATTAAATTACTTTTCGGATGACTTTTTTTAAAATAAATCTTCTTATTAAACAATCTCGACATACATTCAAATATGCACAACATCAATGTTTGGGTCACAGTGAAATCAAGGTAAATACGAATATAGCAGCATAAATGATTGAAAATCACGGGGATGGGGGGGGGGGGGTCAACATCATCTACATCACGAGGGGGGGTACATATATTGTCCCGGTATGCATTCCAGGGTGCCCACATCCTGGACCATTTTCGGGGGCAGCCACGGGCCATATAAACTGATTTTTCTCTTAACATACTCCAGTCAAGATCCCGCTCCCAATCAGTGATCAAGGGAGGCTTCAGGGCTCCCCAGAGTTGTGCAATATTTCTCTTGACAATCATGCAACCAAGTGTGACCCATTTCTCAGCATAAGCATTTAGGTCGGTAGGTTCCCAGATATTAAGGAGACACTTGGGCGCTTCTGGCTTTATTTCTACCCCCAACACTTCACTCACGATTATATGTATATTACGCCAATATTCGTGAATCTGCTCACAGTGCCATAGTATATGCATGAATGTACCCATTTGTGTGCAACCCCTCCTACAAGAGCCATCTGTCACTCCACCCATGTGTACCATCTGGGGCCCAGTTATGTAAATTCTATGGAGGATCTTTAGTTGCACCAGTCTGAGTCGCGCCGGGATAGCAACCGTTCTGGGAGAGGAGACGGCTTCCTGCCATGTTTCGTCATCCAACTCTATTCCATCCTCGGTCCATTTGTCTCGTAGTTTCGACAGGGGGTTTTCCATATTATTAATGAGTTTTTGATATGTCAGCGAAATGGCTCTGTCAGGTAGGTGGCCATCCAGCAGCCTATCCTCCAGTGGAGAGGCATCTGGTGGAGTAGTGCCTGCAGGAAATGCTGCTTGCAGCGAGTGTCTGATTTGTAAATATCTGTAGCGCTCAGAATCCGCAAGAGCAAACTGAGTTTGGAGAGTGTGAAAGGACTTCACACCCTCTGCGCACCAAAGATCCTTGGCTTGGGAGATGCCCATTAGGTCCCATTTGTCAAACCCCTTTGAGTTTCCCATATATCCCAGTTTCTGTGAGTCCCATAGAGGCGTTGCAAGAGTTAGCTTGTTATACTAGCCGAGAGACCTATTTGCAGAATGCCAGATTTTGACTGTGTGGTCCGTGGGGCCGGTGAGTGGGAATTTACTAGGCGTTGAGTATAGCGCCCGGGAGAAAGTACCATTAAATAGAAGCCAATGATCCATAAGAAACCCCGGGTTGTCAGGGCGTCCATATATGCAATGATTTATAGCTGTAAGATGCGCGGCCCAATAATATTTTCTAATATCTGGTAGACCAATTCCGCCATCATACCAACTAGGGGTCAGCTTTTTAAGAGCAATACGTGGTCGTCCTCCCCAAAGAAGGTCTCGTAAGAGCCCCTCGAGATCTTTAAAATATGAATCTGGGACAGGGTCTGTTGAATTCTGCAGTGCGTACAAGAAACGGGGCAACAACATCATTTTAAATAGCGCAGCTTTGCCCAGAAGCGAGAGCGGGAGCGACTTCCAGTTTAGTAAGTCACTTTTCAGCCTCTGCATTGGGGGGAGCAGATTACGGGCATATCAGACTGAGGAATCAAGAGACAAATATTCCTAGATATTTGAAGCCTTCTGAGACTACAGGTATCGGGCAGGTGTGGGGTAGAGGAGGGGAGTTCCCCCATAGGACAGAGAAGCGATTTTTGCCAATTGACACAAAACCCAGAGTACCTGCCAAAGATATCCAGTATGTCAAAAACTACGACCAATGATCTCTTCGGGGACGTGAGATACAGGAGGATATCTTCCGCATATAAAGATATACGGTCATCCCAGTCCGCTGACCACCATATGCCACGGATCATTACATCTTTGCGTATCCACGCCGCCAGAGGCTCAAGGGCCAGAGCGAACAGTAAAGGAGAAAGTGGGCATCCCTGGCGGGTTCCTCGACTGAGAGTAAAGGGTTCTGACTTCCTATTGGTCACAACTATCTGAGCCATCGGTGCGCTATATAGCAGTTGCACCCACCGGCAAAAATTGGGTTCAAACCCGAATTTATTGAGTACTGCAAAAAGATACGACCACTCCAGCGTATCAAAGGCCATTGTGGCATCTAGGGAAACTATAATGGCATCCTCTCGTATCGTCGGTACTCTACCCAAGACTCCGTGCAGTCTGCGCAGATTAAGAGCAGTGTTTCTTTTAGGCATGAATCCTGATTGATCTGGGTGGACTAGATCACCTATCGCCTTAATCAGCCTCATAGCAAGCATTTTAGCTAGGATTTTGGGTTCCGCGTTTAGCAACGATATAGGGCGGTAGGAAGAGCATTCCGTCCTGGGTTTCCCTTCTTTGTGGATTGTTACAATGGTAGCAATTCTCTGATCATACGGCAATGCCCCCTGCTTAAGGCTATCTTCAAACATGGATTTTAGGTAGGGGGCAATTTATCCGGGCGGAGTTTGTAAAGTTCGATAGGAATGCCGTTTGGGCCTAGGGCCTTTCCCGGACGCAATGCTCTTATAGCTGCCGCTATTTCATCCACAGACAGGGCACCGTCAATAAATGTTTGGTCTGATTCAGACAATGTAGGAAGAGAAATATCTTTGATAAGATCCGAAAAATCAGTCTCAGTGCAAGGTGCCACTGATCTATACACCGTTTGGAAGTGAGCTGCAAAGTGGTTAGCTATGTCTTGAGGGTCAGTTACAGGGGACCCGTAAGCACCAGTAAGTTCTGGCACGAGCCTTCTGGCTTTCTCTTTCTTGTCCAGCCAGGCGAGCAATTTGCCAGCCTTGTCACCCCAGTCATATATGCGGCCCAACCTTTCCTGTCCAATTTGCTTGGCTCGGTCAGTGACCAATGCCCGGTACTCCTCCTGCCGCAGCCGGAGGAAGTGAAGGGCTTCCGGTGTGGTGTCTGAGCTGACCTCCTGCTCTAGGCGATAGAGCTCCTGTTCTATGCCGGAGATGTCTTTCATCCTGTCCTTCTTGGAGCCCGCAATCAGAGAAAGGGCCTGCCCTCGGATTACCGTTTTGAACGCTTCCCATAATGTTTGGGGGGACTTAACTGTGTGTTCGTTCTCAAGAAAATAATTGTCCATGGCTTTATTGTGGTCTTTTCTAATTTTGGGGTTCTTGAGGTACCAGGGATTTATTGGGGCAATTCGTCCCACCTGCATGAGGTCTAGTACTATGTGGACCCACAGAGGGGAATGATCGGAAATGCCTCTGGCCAGGTGACGAATTTCGTGAATGTCTGATTTGTGGAGCCGGAACTATTATGTAGTCAAGGCGGGTTTCGGATTACTTTTACTAACAGTGCTGGATCCTAGATTCAAAGCAATACCAAAGGGGATGATGGACGGAGCGTATGAGCAAATCAAACACTCACCCCCAGTCAACTGATCTGGGTTTAATCCATCATCATTCTTTAGCCCACTCCACAACCCCAGTTCAGACATGGCCATATGCAAATCAGTCTGACCCTGTGCCTCATGGGAACAGTCCAGCCCGAACTGCCAAGCCATGTCTTCCCTGGACCAGAAACAAGCATCCTGGGACTGGTTTCGGGTTCATAACCCTCATCAGCCAAGCTATCTTGAATCCAGTGGAAAAGTGAGCAAGGGACCCACGTCTGGGCATACCCTGCCAACTTAGGGCGAACAAAGCGATACCATGAGGCACAGGGTCAAGACTGATTTGCATATGGCTGGGTTCAAACTGGAATGGCATGGTGAGCAAAAAAACAATGGATTTGGGCCCAGATCTCTGTACTGGGGTGAATGTATGACATTGTTCCGCATTCTGACCATCAATTGTTGTTTTTGCATTTGTCAACCCGAGTGGGACGGGTATACTCAGACATGAGTCCCGTGCTCTCCATGCCACTGGAATCAAGCTAACGTGGCTGAAGAGGGGTGAAACCCCAAAACCAGTCCTAGGATGCTTGTTCCAGTCAAGGGAGGACCTGGCTTGGCAGTTCGGGCTGGACTGTTCCCATGAGGCACAGGGTCAAGCCTGATTTGCATATGGCTGGGTTCAAACTGGAATGGCATGGTGAGCAAAAGAACGATGGATTTGGGCCCAGATCTCTGTACTGGGGTGAATGTATGACATTGTTCTGCATTCTGTCCATCAATTGTTGTTTTTGCATGGATCCTAGATTCAGCACCGGGGCATTTCCTGAAAACAGTTGAGTAAATGCGTTTTAGTTAGTTGTACGATTTTTAAAGAATATTACTGCATTTCTAAAGTTGAAACTTTGTCACATAGAATAACCAATGTTATCCTATGGGAAGAAATTCACTTAGCAGGTAAGTTACTTTAACGTTACTTTTTCTTACTCAGTGCTGGATACCTAGATTCAGCACTGGGACATTTTCTGAAAACAGTTGAGAAAATGCGTTTTGGTTAATCGGGTGATTTTTAATGAATAATCTCAGTTTTCAAAAGTCGACACTTAAAATTTTTCGGGGAGAAAAAGTCTCAATGTTATTCTATGAGGAAAAAGAGGTTATCGGTTTCCAGGTAGGTAATCGGTCTTTTGAGTTAGGGTTCTGGGGTAAGTGATGCACTGTTGTTGCACCCCCAGTGGCACTAGGGCGGCCAGGTGCAGAGTGTTGAGGCCCAATGTTATCCTATGGAGGATAGGGGGGCTCCGGTTGGTGGCTGCTGGAAAGCAGGCCACAAGGTTGTGGGAGCAAAGCTCCCAGGGTTAAGCTCAGGAGAAGTTGGGGACCAAGTTAGCACCAAAGGGGCACCCTCAGTGGCACTAGGGCGGCCGGGTGCAGGGTGCTGTTTTGAGGTCGGGTGCCCTGTTGATTTCAATGGATAATCTCCGGGACAAAGAAACAAAGCAGGCTCGGGGACAAGGATCTTCCAGGAGTGCCCACCACTTTGAGGGGTAAGTTGGGATGTAGAGGGTTGGTTAGGCACCGCTGGATTGGGCACACAAGGCCGGGGGGTCGGGTGCATGGGGTGCCTTGGGGCATCGGATTTTCTTACCCGCTCTGGTCGCGGTAGGGGGGGGTCCTCTGGATTGAGGCTGCAGGTGTCATCAGGAGGCTTGAGGCAAGTCAGGGGTCGCCGGATCTCGGGTCAGGATCACCGGGGGGACCTCCTTGTGGTATTTTTCCACTCGAGCTCAGGCCGGGTTTGGCGGGTGCAGAGTGGGCTGGATTCGCGGGTCCTAGCTGGCACCAGAAGCTGCAGTTCAAACACGTCCGGTTTCGCGGGAGAAACAGCTTGGAAAGTGAAGGCAGGCAGGTCCTCTGGTGTTTTTGAGGTTGCTGTCCGCTTGACACGCCGGGGTTTTGCAGGACCAGGTTCGAGGGGAGACAGGCCTGTAGGGCTGGGGCCAAGTCAGTGGGGGTCGTCTTCTTGTTAGCTCTGCATGGCTTCTCGTCCTACTTCTTTTTCTTGTGGTTTCTGGATCTGAGGAAGGAAAGTTCAAGGTGCTCCTAAATACTAAATTTAGGGGTGTTTCAGGTAGGTAAAGGGCAGGGGCCAATGGGTCCCTTACCTGGGGTGGGTACACCCCCTATTCTGCCACTCTCCAGTGGGAGGGGGGCAGGAGCCTGTCCCTGATTGGCTGAGTCCCCCCATCCTCAAGATGGCGGGGACTCGAGGTTGAGCTTCACCTCGCCTCCACACCTAAGGGGTGGAGTTGGCAGAGGTGGGCACACCTCTTTTCCTCACTTATTTTTCCTGCCGGTTCTCCCGCCCAAGTGGGGGGGAGTGGTAGAACCAGACCAGTGGGGATCAATTGCTGAAAGCAGCAAATGGTCTGGAGAGGCTCACAAAGGTGGCATGCCTTTGAAGCTTCCCCTTCGTGAACCCTGCCAATCCTGGGGCTTGGCACCTCGTCCCAGGATGTGCATTGTTTCAGGCCCCCGAGAGCAGCAAGCTCTCGACCTAGGGGTCCACCAACATGTCTGGTGGTGGCAGCCTAAGCAGTCACTCAGCCAGGTCACTAGTAGTTGGTAGAATTTCAGGGGGCATCTCTAAGATGCCCTCTGTTGTGCATTTTACATTAAATCCCACACTGGCATCAGTGTGGGTTTAATGTGCTGAGAAGTTTGATACCAAACTTCCCAGTCTTCAGTGTAGCCATTATGGTGCTGTGGAGTTCGTAATGACAAACTCCCAGCACCATATACTCTTAATGGCAGCACTGCACTTACAGTGCCCAGGAATGGGCTTGGGCACTGTAGGGGTACAGGGCTCATGTACCTGTACCCTCACCACTGGCATAGTGCACCCAGCTAGAGGGGTGAATGATGTATGCCAGGGCAGTGGTTGTGGGCATGGCACACACGGATGTGTGCCATGTTGACCCTTCACTTTGTTCTGCACCAAGAAACGCAGCCTGCAAAGGCAGGGTGTGAGTGTCAGGGTACAGGACCTCTAAGGGTGGCACAACAAGTGCTGCAGCCTTTAGAGGCCTTCTCTGGTCACAGTGCCCTGGGTACCTGTGGTACCATTTATCAGGGTCTGACGTGGCCAGAGATGCCAATTGGGTTTATTTTGGGGAAAGAACACAGGCCCTGGGAACCTGAATGGCAGGGACCCAGGGAACACCAACAAAAAGTAGCCAGGCAAAAAGTGGGGGGGTTACTGCAACAGAAACCCACTTTCCTACACAGTGGAAAGATGATAGCCCTGTCGACAGCGACTGCAACCAGGTAGTTGAGTAGTGCGGGACCCGGCTGCTAGTGAACTGAGGTGGGTCACATACACCACATACCCTACACTTCCCAGAGGAGACTTGCACCGGCCAGAATACCAAAGCCTTATTGCTTAGTATAGTGTGCCGACCGCCTGGTATTTTTGTTGCTTCGGTCATTGCATCCAGATATATAATACAACAAGTAACGTTACACCTAGAACAAGTAAAGTTACACCTACAACAAGCCAGACCTATTGGCTTTGTCAATGGTTGTTAGTTGTATAAAATAACAAGCATTGGCACAGCTAATAGGTCTCGCCTTTGGGACCTTAGAAGTATTTAGTTATGCAGTACAATATCCTTGGTGCAACAACATCAGCTGTTGTATGGCTAAACACTTATAAGGTCCCAAAGGCGAGACCTATTGGCTATGCCAATGCTTGTTTTTCATACCATGTATGCTTTCTAGAAATAGCTTGCCTTATATTCCACTTATACATGGTTGTTTTTATATCAGACATATACATGCTAATCACTTTTCTTTAGACATTGCATAGCTCTGAGGCCTACATCAGCAACTTAAGTAGGACCCCAACACACTACATGTAATGAAATTCCCCTTCCTGAATTATTTTTCGCTTTCACGTTATAACTCCCTAGTACAACCCCCCGTTGCGCCGTGGCAATAGAAGCTAGGATAGTTGATATTTGTGCTTTTGCCAATAAAACAATGAAAAAATAACATATTCCTTGGTGTTAAAAAACTTCAAACGCTTGTCCCAACGTTGTATTCACTGATGTGTGACTTATAAAAATACATGGCGCTATCACTTTAACAAGACACAGTACTTATTCTCTACTATATCACTGCTTACATCTTTTAGCACTTTTACTTTAACAAATTTCAGTGCTATATTCTCGGAGGGTACCTTCTTAAATATCCATGGAGCTTACACTTTAACAAACCGCAGCGCTTCTTAGTCCGGTATATGACTTTCTACATCTTCGCAGCGCTTTCCCTGTAAACACCAGCCATCGTTTCAAGTTTTGCCTAATGCTTTACCCCACAGCTACCTATATAGAGCGCCCTTTTAACACCAGTTATGTTAGTGTAATAGCATTATTGGTATATGCAAATACAGTACCTGCCATACCAGGCAAAGGAAACCAATACGGGCCACATCTCTCACTCGTTTCCCTTCTGCAATATTTTAAAGGCAACAATCGGCAACGGTGTGTATTTGCGTATGCGTAATATCTTATGAACATGTGTGCATGCACGACAAAAAAACGCGAAACAGCAGGAAAGCTTGTGTGTACCTATTGCAATATTTTAGGGTCTCGGGTTTTTTTTTTTCCACCGCGCGAATATGCTGGGGATAGATCATGGCTGTGCTTCTTATTAATACAGCGCTGACATAATTACCATGCTTTCTAGTCATTGAAAAACTTCATGAGCTGGTCGTGGCGCTTCATACGCCGCTATATGACTTTTCCTATTTACATAGCACTTTCACTTCCACAAATCACACCTTTATTGTCCGATATATAACTTCTTAATTATCCTTGGCGTTATCAGTTTAACAAACGCTGTACTACATTCCCGCTATGGGACTTATTCCGTCTTCATGGCGCTACTCTTTAACAAACCGCTGCACTTTATTCTCTGGTATGGGGCTTTTTGAATCTCCATGCTGCTTTCACGTTAGCAAATTGCAGCACTTCCATTAGTTGTATGTGACTTGGTGCATCTTCACCAGCTTTCCCTTTAACAACGCCAGTCAGCAAAATAAGGGACAAAAGAAGCCTTGGTCGGCCACTAACCTATCGCTCCGCATCATTGTATCAGGGCTGTGCCTATGCCGATGTAACACTTAAATAAAACATGCTTCCTTGGCGTTGAAATCTTTAGGAAGCTCGTCGCAATGCTGCATACACCGTTATGTAACTACTTAAATTTACATAGCACTTTCACATTAACAAAACGCGCCACATTATTCTTTAGCATATGACTTCACAAATTACTTAGGCTTGCTCTTTTACAAAACGCAGCACATTCTCTCTGGTATATCATTTCTTACACCTCCTTGGCGATTTCACTTTAATAAACCACAACGCTACACTTTCCGGTGTCTGCCTTTTAAGATCTCCATAGCGCTGTCACTTTAACAAACCGCAGCGCTTCATACTCCAATATCTGACTTTTTATATCTTCGCGGCACTTTCACTTTAACGTCAGCCATTATTTCCAGTTAATTCATGGTCGAGTACTGCCTGGTGATAATTGTCTCACCTACCTATATACAACGCTCTTTAACACTGCAATTATTAGTGTTACAGTAAATACATATGCAATTGCTGCCATACCATGTACAAAACAAGCTCTCGGCATAGCGCAAAGGCAGCCGCTTGTTTATAATAGCATCGCGCTTTCACTTTAAGTGAAAGAGCGATGCAAAAATAAACGCGCGGCTGCCTTTGCCAAAGCCGAATGAGAACAAAAAAGTGCGTCATGCCTGCAGTGAGAGTAGCTCAGTACGAAAAGAAAAAAGTGCTTAGCGGCTAATTAGGAGACACTGTCTTCCGCCACCAGTAAAAGATGCAATCCTGGTGGGCGGGGCCTAAAACAGACAGGGTGGTAACCAGGAGGGTCTAAAAAGCCTCCTGGACAACCATAACACCGGGTTTTGCATAATTGGGGACGCAAAATGATGCGCATCAATGCAAAACACGGGCGGAGCAGAAAGCAAGCTTCTGGAATCGTATCAATTCCAAGAAGCCCTCGCATGGCGAGAGCAGCGAATGCGCGCTGCTAACGCCAGGCTAGACCTAAAAAAGCGGCAACCATGGCTTCCTTGAATACAACATTGAAAATGCATAAGTTCTAAAATGACGAGACTCAGAACCATAATCCTTTCATTTGAACTTCTTTCACAGCCTTCCTTTGGTTAACTGGATTCTCACCTAGCAGCAGCATGGGCGTTTTTGCACTTCCATGTGACAGAATGCCCTGCCCTGGACTGAGGCTGAAGGAGGCCACCACAAACTATGCCAGCCCAGACTGACCCATTGTCGTTCTGTATGTGGCAATGAGGCCCACACAGAATGACAATGGGCGGGGTGGGGCTGCTGTTGTGCCAGAGGAGTTCAAGGCAGCCCCATCAGACAACTGAGGCCTTTCGCAGGGGAACAGCTCTGTTCCCTGAAAGGCCCAAAATTACGGACAAAAGGCGTCCGTAAAAGGGAACCTCACGGACAACGGACGTGAGGTCCAATTTACGGACGATCTGTAAAATTTACGGACGGTTGGTGACTCTAAGTGGCGAATTGTAATGAGTGGATATGGAGTGACACCTACCACCTCTGGAGTGGCCCCACGTGCCCTTTCAGCCAGCTGTGAGGGGGTGGAGGTACAGTGACCTCTACCCGGTCCTAATGCAGAGCAGACCAGCTGACCCCATTCCCGTTGAGCGATGGCGATTGCACGACATTGGCAGCGTGTGTGTGTGTGGTGCGTCTTACAGCTACACAAGAAGAGCACCTACCTGGACGCCCGGAGAGTTTACTGAGCGACCCCTTACGTCAGCAGGTCTCCTAGGCCCTGGGTTCTAAGGTGCCACTGGTGACAGATGCTCAGTGTCCTTCTTGAAGAGTGCCCCCTGCTTCACGTGCAGACTGACTGCTGCTATGGCGGGACATGCTTTCTATGTCTGCTATTAGAGCAGCGAAGCAGGCCCGGGACCCCGTGACTCCTTTGCAACTTCCCCCTGCTGTCTTGCAGGAGGACAACACAGATGAAAGAACCCCAGTTACATGCAGGTTTAGGGACACTTTTCCTCATGCTGCACAATGACATTATAACTGCTCTTAAGCAAAAAGTAGCCCGGAATATCAAAGAGGTCTGATGGGAGACACAGTCCAACGGATGAACGCCTTGGAGTAGTCAGCAAAGGAGGAGGAAATGGAAGCGTTCCGACACTAGCAGACAGAGCTTACAGACCAGAATGAGGATCTCCAATTTCATCTGGAGGACTTTGATTGGGATATTGGATCTTTGGGATTCGTTCTCAAAGGAGTTCCTACTGCAGGCAGACTATAGCAAGCAGAAAGATTATGTCCTCTGTTTCTTCTGCCACACAGTACCAGCACTCGCCGACAGATATAATCCTGGACTGCACTCAGAGAGCAGTCCGCCGCCCCCCTCCCCCCAACAACCCCTGCCCTGCAGCACATATTGACCTGCCTACACCACTGTCAGAAAGAACTGATCATGAGAGACCAAGGGTTTGTCACCTTTGAAGGGTCGAAAGTTTGAATTTATGAAGACCTCTCCCTCATCACTCTGCAATGCCATAGAGCACTGAAGCCAGTCACCACATTCCTCATGCAGAAAGGAGTAAAATACAAATGGGGACATCCATCCGGTCTTATTTTTGTCTGGAATGGCGAGATTCAGGTTGTGCGCAACCTTGAGGAGACCTGACCAATCTTGGGGTTGGAACAAGTGAGACAGCCCTCCACTCTAACAGCGACAGCCCCCTTCCCCAACTGCCCAGCACCAGACGTGAAAGAAGAACAGCAAACCCTCCGCTGCTAAGTCACTGAGAGGTGTTAGCTATGTTACAGCAACAGGAACCCTCCTCTGATCACGCTTCTGACTGAGATGACCAATAATGCGGCACCTGCACTGGCTCCGGGCGGGTGGATGACTGTCTACATTGTCTGAGGCTGGGGCCTCCCCACCACCTCATCCTGTGGTTCCTCACCCACCTACAGCATGGTGAGCCTCCCTATAATACCACCAGGATCTCAGATTTTTTGCTACTCTCCTACTCATGTTTTTACACCAGTGACATGAACCTTGACCACTTAACACTCAGGACCTCTACTACTGAAGCAACTGCTTTCCCCAGTTTGGCTGTTTCCCCACTTAGCTGATGCTTGCTCCAACTTGCTGCCTTCCACACAGCCAACATGTTTACCGGACCAGGGGGACCCTTTTCTGTGTTGTCACGCTGCGAACAGCATACCCTCCACTCTGAAGCTCTGGTTAAGATTTTGAGCCTCAGCATCCAAAGATGCAGCATAACGGCTCATACTTCTCGCTATGCTGAAAGACACTTTCTCTGACATGTCTCTCCTGCAAGAGACTCCTCTCCTTCAGTGGTACTGGGATCGTAGGAAGTCCAGGTGGTTCGACCGACAGTACTTCTCCTCCGGGCCCAGGAAGAGAGCTGGTTTGGAGCTTCTATTGGCGGTGCACTTTCAAGGCCAGGTGCTTAAGGTACATCCAGAGCTAGCGGGTATGCTCTTCTCCTTACGAATTTTCCTCCACACATTCACTGTGGCCAGCATCTACGGCCCCAATGAACGGCAAGAAGACTTTATTCAACAGGCAGTGGGGCAGTTGCTCATGTCTTCTAATGCTGATGTTTTAATTGGGGGCAGGACTTCAACTTGGTGCCCGATGCCTTTTTGGATCGCTCGGCACAAAAGACAGGCTAAACTGGGACATTCACGACAACAAAAGACCACACCATTTTTTCTGCAGCACACCAGATTTATGCCAGGATCAATTACTTTCTCTTCACTACAACTTCTGTCGACAACTACACATACAGACATCAGGGTAGCAGCCCTGTCGGACAATGCCCGATCCAATTACTCTATGCACACACAGCCTGTGCCCACCGTCACATGTAGCATCTCAACTCCATATTCACTTATGAGCCCATCATTACAGGAATTAGAAACACCATCCAGGCCTACCTTGCCTCCAATGATAACCCAGATATTTCACGAGCGCTAATTCGGGACACTCTTAAGGCCGTAGTGAGGGGGACTTCATGGCTATGACTGTGAAGCTCAACAAAGATAGGCAGGACAAACATTGGAGGACCAAGTGAGTGTCCTAGAAGATACCCACAACCGTCCTATTCGAATAAGATACAACACCAACTCACATTGGACAGGAAGCAACTTATAGCCCTAGATATCGATGGTGCAGAACACACCTTTATTCACACTAAGCAGAAGTACTATGCTGGAGCAATAAGGCATCTTCTCTTACATTGTCTGAGGGCCCAAGTCCAGCGCTATAGGGTTTCAGATATTCAGGGTCAGTCTGGTCCTAGGGTCTGCCACGATGAATGAATAGCAGTGGAATTTTAACACTTCTAAACTGAGCTATACTCAGCAGAGTGGCTCAGTCACAGAGAGGCCACTGAAGATTTAGCTCAATCTCCTCTGACAAGCCTACCTCCTAGTGACGCTCTACACCTAGAAAGGAACATTACAGTGGAGGAAGTCCTCGGAGCCATAGGGAAACTCCAGTTGGACAGGGCACCCAGCCAGGATGGCCTTACCTCAGCTTTCTATAAATACCTTTGCTGCGCAGCTGGTGCCTATACGGACCCATCTGTACAGTTCATAATGCGAGCAGGGTACCCTCACTAACACGATGAAGACCGCTATTAGTCATTCCTAAACCTGGGAAGCACCATTCTCTGTTCTTTATACCATCCAATTTCACTACAAAATATAGATGCTAAAAGTCTTAACAGCATACTTGCTGCTCGCTTGGGCCTGTACATGCTGGGGCTTAAGCCCCAAATTAAGTGAGATTTATTCTAGGGAGAAACTACAGTGATAACACTAAGCAAATCCCGCATCTTATTGATAAAAACAGAAATCCCCTATTCCAGGTTTTTAAACCTCGATCAACGCTAGAAAAGCGTTTGACAGAAGGCAGTGGCCTTTTCTCCAACTGGTCTTAGGGCATGTTTGGGTCCACGCTTCCGCAGTGGTCTCTGGTCTAGCTATGCTAGCATCATTCCCTCTGTGAAGGTCAGTAAGTTGTTGTCCAAGCCTTTGCAAGTTTCACAAGGGACTTGTCAAAGATGCCTTTCATACCTAATTTTATTCGCCCTCGATAAGGAGCCCCTTACCGAAAGGATCCGTGTGCATCCTCAAATTGATGGAATAATTATGGGAGGCCAGATCCACATACTAATGGCAACAAGGAAGTCATCAGCGTATAGGGTCACTCTACCCTGTAGTTCCCTGCCTCCACTGCTGCAAGAGCTCAAGTCGTTTGGCAGAGTCTCTGGCTTCAAGATTAATGAGTGGAAATCCCAGGCTCTTAATCTCACCGTCCAGCTGAGTGAAAAAGCTCTGCTGGAGAATCTTTTACCCTTTCCCTGGGCAACTCAGGGGGTCCAATATTTAGGTATCCAGCTATTTTCCACCACTGATAAAGAGGCATAATGCAGTTATGCATCCCTACTGGCTACCGCCCACTGTATAGTCCAATTATGGCGAGGGGGCCATATACCGTGGCTTGGTAAAGTAACAGCCATCAAGATGTCCCTTCTCCCAAAGATTCTCTATTTAATAAAAAAAACACTCCCTCTGCAACCACCCCACATGTCCTGGAGTGGCTCCAACAGCTTATTGAAACATTTATCTGGGATGGCAAAAGGGTGCACCTGGCTAGGAAATAAGCCCATCTGCCAGTGGCGGGGGAGGGAGGCATCTCCCACTTGGTGCACTATCATCAGGTGGCGCAGTTGAGATACATGATGAAATGGCAGCAGCCGAGCAAGGAGAAGTATTGGTGTTTTATAGACCAGGCAATCGCTGGCATACACATGGAAAATAACATAGCTACTCAAGAGAGGATGGGGAGAGGATGTGGCCTTACAGCTAGAGCAATCAACCTCGACGCTAGGGAACCGGGTTCGAGTCTCAGCAGGCCCGCTCAACATCCTGTGATTCTGGGCAAATCAATTAATCTCCCTGTGCCCAACAACAACAAAACACATTGAATGTCTTTCTGTAAAGCAACAGGTGCTCATGTAAAGCGCTCTAATACCTTTGGGTCAAGTTCGAGCTATCTAAAACTCCAGGAAACAAAAAACACCGCCCGCCAGTGACATCTCCCGTGATGAGGGAAACTATTGGGACATGGAACAGGGTTCGATTAGCTCCCCCAAAAAAGTATTCACGCCAATTTCACTGCTCACACCTATATTCAAGAATCCAGACTTCCCACCCACACTGCACAGCAAGACGCTCTCTTGGCAAGACGCGGACTGTAAGAGGATAGGTGATCTGTTCAACTTACAAGGCATGCTTGACTTTCTCCAACTCAAGACAGACTATGGCCTACCTGGCACTAAATATTGGCGCTATGTTGCCATCAAGCACTGGGTAACATCCTCTAGTATGCCCTTTTGCTGGCAGCCCCCCCCCCCCCCCCAATGAACTTTATGCTTTTCTCAACACCCTCCCAGTTTCTAACAATTCACCAGCCCTGCTTGTGCTCTTCGATAAGAAATGGTTGGGCATTTTGCATCGCGCTGCACCTCTGCCTGTAGTGCTTCTGGGAAAGAAACATTAATCAAACTCGGGCATTACTGGTATTACATGCCAGCAAGAACTGCCAGGTGGAAGCGAGGTAGCTATGCCAACGGTTGGAGTAATTGTGGCGCACAGGCACATTGCCCTAAACTACATCGCTACTGAGCTGACATCCCAGCAGACACTGATGAAATGCACGATACTGAGATATCCCAATTTCCCAGTTATATTTTATTGGGTCTCCCCAACACTGACTATCCCACTTTGGTCGACAAAGGGAAAAGCCATCACTCTTGCCCTCCGTGCCTCATTTCAACAGGATGACCAATTTGGCTGCACAAAGGTGGTGCCTAAATGCACAGACTATCTATTTAGACTGTGGGATCTTCTTGGCATGTAAAAGCGGACTGCTTTCTTTAAACTAAATGGTTACTTACCAGTAGGAGCAGTTTTGCAACTTGAAGAGTTTTCTGGATTCACATGCTGTGCATCATTCCGCCATCTAGTGGTTGGTCCGGAATTGTCTTTTTTTTTTTTTTACCTTCTTGTTTTGGTCCCCGTCTACCACATTTGGTGTCAGGTACATCCCCTGTATGACGTCAGACGGCATCCTGGAGGTCGACGTGCGTGGTGGCCATCTTTGGATTCTTTTCTGTTTTGTTTGTTGTTAAATCCTTGTGATGGTTCTTATTTATAGTTCTTAACGTTGTACAAAACAAATCCGAAAATGACAGTGGAGCCTTTTAACCACCAGCACCTAATTGAATATTACTCCTAGATTTATATCCGTTTTATACTTTTAAGGGTATATGTGCACACCGATCAGCACCCACCATCATAATGCTTGTTCCTACAGGAACTCTATAATTTTATAACAGAAGCACAGGTGCACCATGCTACAACAAGCAAATTAATTGGAACAATTATACAGTCCAAGTCCAGTTGATAAAAGCGATGAGAATTCTTTGATTTTTTCTCTTTATTCCATGTTCATATGATGTTAACAGACACAACACAGCCGACGCGTTTCGTCCTGATACAGGACTTCTTCAGGGCACTGTATACAAGTCAAAATATCTTCATAAGTGAAGGAGGGTAAAAGAGATGATAAACTCAATATCAAGGTTCCATCCAGAAAAATCTTCATGAAATCAATCGCATATAAGATCTTAATGAGGTCATCAAATTCACAGAATAGATATTTAAGTTATTTAGGACATTATTAAATGGACCGTGATTCAGTAGTCACGATCGCCGAAAGAGTGCAAAGGCAGGGCTTCCTCCAATACAATGCAGATGGCATTGATGGGTACATTTGCCATGAAAGCCAGCGTTGCTCCTTTCTTCCTAGTGGAGTGAGCTGTTGGTTGTATTGTTAGTTCTTTTTTGGCATTGGTATAGCTTAGTTGTATAGCTTGTACTATCCATCTTGCAATGGTTGCTTTAGTGACAGCTGAACCTGTGTTAGTATGAGCGTAAGCCACAAATAACTTTTGTTTTTCTTACTTGTTCTGTTTTTTGCAGATAATATAGTGGAGCTCTCCTTACATCCAGGGTGTGGAGGCTTTTTTCTGCCTTAGTTTTTGGTTCCTTGAAGAAAACTGGCAAGATGATGTTTTGATTCAAGTGATAGTTACCACCTTTGGTAAAAACTGTGGGTTAGTTTTATAGATTACCTTATCCTTGTGGATTTGTAAATAGGGCTCTTGTATAGTTAACGCTTGCAATTCACTTACTCTCCGTAGTGATGTGATTACAATGAGAAATGCTGTTTTGAGAGTAATATGGTTGATATCCGCTGTATGCATTGGTTCAAACGGTTTTCCCATTTGCTGAGACAGCACTATATTTAAACTCCATATTGGTACAGGAGCAGTTCTTGGAGGAGCTACTCTTTTTGCTCCTTCCAGAAATCTATTGATGAGTGGTCTAGTAAAAAAACTTTTGCATGCGTTCCCTCTTGTGTATGCCACTAAGGCCGCGAAGTGTACCTTTAGGCTGGAAAAATTGATGTTGCTGTCTAGAAGGTAGGTAAGATATATGACTACTGTTTGCGTATTTATTGTTGTAGTCTTGTTAGCGGTGCACCAGGTGGTGTCCATTTAGCTGTATAGCATTTCCTTGTTGACTGATTTCTTGCCTCCCTTAAAATCTCCATGGTTCTGGACGACAGATGTCCAAATTCTACGTATTCAGGTGCCAGGCAGCTAGTTGTAGCGTCGCTGGTTCTGGGTGGGCGATTTGGCCCTGTTGCACTGTTAGCAGGTCCTTGTTTGCTTTGATCCTGTTCATCTCTCCCTTGGAGAGTTCTAGGAGAGATGAGTACCATGTCTGTCTTGGCCAACAGGGGGGGGGGGGGGGGGAGTGGCAATGAGAATCATTTGTCCCTGGTTCGCTTGCTCTCAGTATCAGGGAAATTGGTGGAAAGGCGTAGACAAATGTCTGAGACCAATTGAGTGAAAGCGCATTTTCCCATGACAGGTGGTGTGGAAACCTGGATGCAAAGTTCCAGCATTTCTTGTTCTGTATTGTAGCGAAGATATCCAATACTGGCGTTCCCCAGATGTTGAACAGGTATTGTACTGTTTGCTTTAGCTCCCATTCGCGAGTACAACTGTTTTGTCTGCCTGGCCTGTCTTTTGTGACGTTGTCTACTCCTGGTAGATGTACTGTTTGCAGATTGATCTGCTGTGGTATTGCCCATTGCCAGATATCTTGCGCAAGTTTGCTCAGGGGAAAGGATGTTGTTCCACCCAGTTTGCTCAGGTAAAACAAACATTGTAGTTGTGTTGTCTGTTTGTATTAATATGGTCTTCCCCTGAATAAGTTTCTGAAATGCTTTGAGTGCCAGAAGAACAGTTTTCATTTCTAAGAAATTTATCTTTTATGTGTCTTCTTCGCTCCAACGTCCAAGAATCTGTAGCTGGTCCAGATGTGCTCCCCAACCGTTGAGGGATGCATCCGTGGTGATTGTCAAAGATGGAGTTGTGTTCCTGAAGGGTCTTACCTGTGCTATGTTGTTGGATGCCCACCATTGTGTCTCTGCTTGTATCCTTTGTGTAACAACCACTAGATCTTCCCAACTCCCTGTGGCTTGTGACCAGCTGTTGGTGATCCATTCTTGGAATGGTGACATGTGTAGGCGAGCGTGAGGGATGAGTGGTATGCATGATGCCATCATGCCCATGAGTTTCATTACCTTCCTCCCTGCCAGACACTGTCCCTTCTGGTAGAGGACTGTTTCCTTGTGGATAGCTTGTATCCTGTTCTGTGTGGGATAAGCGTTTGCGTTCTTTGTAGTCAGTCTTGCCCCTAGAAAGGTTTTATCCTTTTCTGGGTTTGTTGATCATTTTTTGTGGTTTATTGAGAAACCCAGACTTTGACGTGTTTGGATTGTTTTCTCCACGTGTTTGTGACATATTTATTTTGGGCACCCCCTTATTAGCCAATCACCCAGGTAGGGGTATACATGGATTTCTTCCCTTCTTAGGTAGGTGGCCACTGCGGCCAGACACTTTGTGAACACCTTGGAGCTGATTTTATTCCAAACGGGAGTACCTTGAATTGGTAGGGTGTTCTGTTGTGTAGGATTCTTAGGTACTTTGTGTTTTACGTTCATTGGAATATGTATATAGGCGTCCTTGAGGTCTATTGTTGCTAGGAAATCTTTTTTGATTTGCGCAATTATTTCTTGAAGGGTACACATTTTGAAGTGCTATGTTCGTACAAATTTGTTTATGAATCTTCGGTCCAAAATTGGCCTCAGGGTTAGGTCTTGTTTTGGTACAAGGAAGTATGGTGAGTAATTTCCTTTGTGCTGTTACTGTTTTGTTACGGTTCCTATGGCTTGTTTTAGCTACAGTTCTTTGATATCTGCGTTTAGCAGTGTTTGTTCTGACTTGAGTAATTACCTTATCCTTGGTGGATTAGCAGGTGGTCTTTGTTAACTATGCAATATCCATGTTGTACCAAATTTAATATCCATTTGTCCGTTGTGATCCTTTCTCACTGGTTGTGAAAATAGGATATTCTCCCCCCCCCCCCCCCCCCCCCCCCCCCCCCCCACAATGGTGTTCTGCGTGGGCCCTTTTTTGTGTGAAAGTCAGTTAGAGGAATTACCTCTTCCTCTTGAGGTTTGGCCTCTTCCTCTGTCATTTCCTCTCCCTCTAAAGGGCTGATTCTGTTGTTGCCAGCTTTGTTAACCAGACTGTTGACCCATTTGTTGGCTGGTGTTTTGCCCCTGGGACTGTTGTGGCATCTGTTGGTTTTGGCCGAAACTGCCTCTTCCTGTGGTCTTTGTTAGAGAAACCTCCTCTCTTGAAAGATCCTTCCTCTGTTGTAGGACCCCCATTGCCCTAGCTGTTTTATTATCCTTCTTGATCTTTTGAAGGGATTCATCCACTTCCTTCCCAGATAACTCTTGTTCGTTAAGAGGTCTGTTGATAATTTAAGTCTGAGCTTCTTGTTTGAATCCGGAAATCCTGAGCCAGGCAGGTCTTCGGAGTATGGTTCCCGTGCACATTTGGCGGCTTGCGATGCCTGCTGCATCTAGTGCAGGTATTAGTTACATTTTTTTCCCTCTTGGACCACCACTCTTGCTCTTTGTAGGAAGCTGGCTCTGTATATACTATACCAAAGTGAGGTATAGTGTGCACAGAGTCCAGTGGAACCCCAAAGGTAGGAAGAGGTAAAATTAGATAGAACCTTACACTCTATTTGTGGTAGTGTGGTCGAGCAGTAAGGCAGTATCAGAGGACAGTGTTAAGCATTTGTTGTACACCCAGTCAGCAAATGAATTCACACACTCAACGACTGAACTTCAGACCAATTGTTATTGTATAAAAAAATATTCTTTTAGTTATTTTATTTCTAGAACCAAGCAAGCCTGGCACAGGTAAGCAATAAATACTTTACAGTAGTAAATGCCGATTGTAAAGCAGTTCAATTGCAATTGTAAATGTACTATGGTTTGACATGCAGTATTGTTTCAGAGAAATGCAATCACTTGTAAATACAGTACATGGACTTGAATGGGATTTTCAGTAAAATAGCAGGCAAGTTACTTTTGGATTACTTTTCTTACTCAGTACTGTATGCCTGGATGCAGCACTGGGACATTTCCTGTAAACAGGTGAATAAAAGCGTTTTTGTTAAATCATACAATTTTAAAGAATTTCTTTAGGTTTCAAAACTCCACACTTGGACACTTTTTCAGGAAAAAGTTTCAATGTTATCCTATGGAGGAAGATATGGTTATCGGTTTTTAGGCAAGTAATCTGTCTTTGGAGTTGAGGGTCTTTGGTTCGACTCAGGGGTCCCCCAGGATCTGCGATGCACTCTTGTTACACCTCAGCGGCACTAGGGCGGCCGGGTGCAGAGTGTTGAGGCCCAATGTTATCCAACGGGGGATAAGGGGTCTCTGGTTGGTGGCTGCTGGCAAGCAGGCCACTGGGTTGTGGGTGAAAAGCTCCTGGACTTTATCTCAGGTCAAATGGGGAAACAAATTAGCACCCAGGGTGCACCCTCAGTGGCACTAGGGCGGCCGGGTGCAGGGTGCTATTTCGAGGTCGGATGCCCTATTGTTTCCAATGGAGAATATCTGGTTTGCCAAAGCACTGCAGGCAGGGAGACGAAGGACTTCTGGGTGAGACCACCACTTCGGGAGGGAAGTTGGGAAGTTAGGGGTTGGTTAGGCACCGTCGGTTTGGGCACACAAGAGGTCGGATTTTCTTACCAGCTCCGGGTCGCGGTTAGGGGGGCCTTCTGGATTTAGGCTGCAGGCATCGGCTGGAGGCTTGAGGCAGGTCAGGGGTCTCCGGATCTCGGGTCAGGATCGCCAGGGGGACCTCCTCGTGGTGTTGGTTCACTCGAGCTCGGGCCGGGTTCGGCAGGTGCAGTGTGTGCTAGATTCGCGGTCTCTGGCTGGCACCAGAAGCTGCAGTTTAAACATGTCTAGTGTTCTCGGGAGAGAGTCCTTGAAGTGTAGGCAGGCAGGTCCTCCTGGGTTTGTGAGGTTGCTGGTTCGAGGGGAGACAGGCCTGTAGGGCTGGGGCCAAGTCAGTGGGCGTCGTCCTCTTGTTAGCTCTGAACGGCTCTTCAGTCCTTCTTATGTTCTTTTCTTGTGGTTTCTAATCTGAGGAAGCAAGGATCAGGGTACCCCCTAAATACTAAATTTATGGCCGTTACAGGTAGGTAAAGGGCAGGGACCAATGGGTACCTCCCCTGGGGTGGGTACACCCCCTATTCCGCCACTCTCCTGTGGGAGGGGGGCAGGAGCCTGTCCTTCCACTCAGTCAGGTCACTAGTAGTTGGTCGAATTTCAGGGGGCATCTCGAAGATGCCCTCTGTTGTGCATTTTACATTAATTCTCACACTGGCATCAGTGTGGGTTTAATGTGCTGAGAAGTTTGATACCAAACGTCCCAGTCTTCAGTGTAGCCATTATGGTGCTGTGGGGTTCGTAATGACAAACTCCCAGCACCATATACTCTTTAATGGCAGCACTGCACTTACTGTGCCCAGGAATGGATTTGGACACTGTAGGGGTACAGGGCTCATGCACCTGTACCCTCACCACTGGCATAGTGTAAGAAACTGGCTCTACGTGTACTGCACCAAAGTGAGGTACAGTGTGTATAGAGTCCAAGAGTCTCCACAGGTTTGGTAGAGGTTAAAGTTAGATAGAACCTTACTCTCTAAAGTGGTAGCTTGGTCGAGCAGTAAGGCAGTATCAGAGGACTGTGTAAAGCGTTTGATGTACACACTCAGTCAGCAAATGGTCTTACACACTCAAGAACTGAACTCTAGGCCAATAGTTTTGGATAATAAAAATATACCGTTTTATTTCTAGAACCAAGCAAGCCTGGGACAGGTAAGCATATAAATACTTTGCAGTAGTAATTGTCTTGTTTGAACACAGTTCAGAATTGCAGTATAACTGGTACTGGTTTTGATTACAGGTTTAAGAAAGAAGATTGCAACACATTGCAGGTATAGTACATTCAATTATGGGTGTTTTAAGTAAAATGCAGTTAATCACTTTTCAGATTACTTTTCTAACCACAGGACCGGATCCTAGATTCAGCCCTGGACCATTTCCTGATGACCGGTGAGTAAATGCGTTTTGGTTAAAGGTATGATTTTTAAGGAATATTATTGTATTTCAAAAGTTAAAACAAACTTTTTCACGTAGAATCACCAAGGTAACCCTATGGGTGGAAATTCATTTAGCAGGTAAGTTAGGTTATCGTTACTTTTTCTTACTCAGTGCTGGATCCTGGATTCAGCACTGGGACATTTCCTGTAAACAGTTGAGAAAATGCGTTTTGGCTAATCTGCTGATTTTTAAGGAATATTTGCAGTTTTCTAAAGTCGACACAAACTTTTTGAGAGAAAAAATGTGCCAATGTTATCCTAGGAGTAAAAATGAGTTATCGGTTTCAAGGTAAGTAGTCGGTCTTTTGAGTTAGGGTTCTGGGGTTAGACTCGGGGGTCTCCCAGGGTCAGTGATGCACTGTTGCACCTTCAGCGGCACTCGGGTGGCCGGGTGCAGAGTGTTGAGACCCAATGTAATCCTATGGGGGATGGGGGGACTCCGGTTGGTGGCTGCTGGCAAGCAGGCCACAGGGTTGTGGGAGCAAAGCTCCTAGGGTTAAGCTCAGGGCACGTTGGGAACCAAGTTAGCACCAAAGGGACACCCTCAGCGGCGCTAGGGTAGCCAGGTGCAGGGTGCAGTTTTGAGGTCGGGTGCCCTGTTGAATTCCATGGAGATTCTCCGGGACAAAGAAACACTGCTGGTAGGTAAAGGACAGGGACCAATGGGTCCCTTCCCTGGGGTGGGTACACCCCCTACTCTGCCACTCTCCAGTGGAAGGGGGGCAGGACCCTGTCCCTGGTTGGATGGGTCCCCCCATCCTCAAGATGGCGGGGACTTGAGGTTGTGCTTCACCTCGCCTTCCCCACCTTAGGGGTGGAGTTGGCAGACCTCTCTTCCTCACTTGTTTTCCTGCCGGTTCTCCCGCCCAAAGTGGGGGGTAGAACCAGTGGGGACCAGTTGCTGAGTACAGCAAGTGGTCTGGAGAAGCTCACAAAGGCGGCAGGCCTTTGAAGTTTCCCCTGCCCATCCTGGGGGAGGGGACCTAGCACCTCGTCCCAGGAAGTGCATTGTTGCAGGCCCTTGAGAGCGGATGGCTCTCGACCCAGGGGTCTAGCAACATGTCTGGCAACATGTCTGGTGGGTGGCAGCCTCAGCAGCCACTCAGCTGGGAAACTGGTTGTGGGTCGAGTTCAGG
Organism: Triturus cristatus; assembly: GCF_964204655.1. NCBI lineage: Eukaryota > Metazoa > Chordata > Amphibia > Caudata > Salamandridae > Triturus > Triturus cristatus. The sequence continues at coordinate 1,296,520 of NW_028187635.1, read as the reverse complement.
GGGCATTTCTAAAATGCCCTCTGTCGTGCGTTTTACATTGAAACCCACACTGGCATCAGCGTGGGTACCATGTGCTGAGAGCTTTGATACCAAACTTCCCAGACTTCAGTGTATCCATCATCGTACTGTGGAGTTCTTAATGACAACCTCCCAGCACCATATACACTTTAATGGCACACTGCGCTTACAATGTCTGAGAATGGACTCAGACACTGTAGGGGCACAGGGCTCATGCCTCTGTGCCCTCACCACTGGCATAGTGCACCCAGGTAGAGGGGTGACTGACCTAGGCCAGGGCAGTGGTTGGTAGGCATGGCACACAGGGATGTGTGCCATGTCGACTCTTCACTTTTGATCTGCACCAAGACACGCATCCTGCAAGGCAGTGTGTTTATGAAAAGGTACAGGGCCCCTAAGGGTGGCACAATTGGTGCTGCAGCCCTTAGGAGCCTTCTTTGGTCACAGTGCCCTGGGTACATGGGGTACCATTTACCAGGGACCTACCTGTGGCCAGAGCTGTCAATTGGATTTTGTTTTGGGGAGAACACAGGCCCTGGGGTCCTGATTGGCAGGGCCCCAGAGCACATCAAGTGAAAGAGCATCAGTAGTCTGGCAACAAAAAAAAAAGGGGAGGGGGGGGGGGGTTACTGCAACAGAAACCCACTTTCTCACACATAGGGCACCCAGCTAGAGGGGTGACTGATGTGGGCCAGGGCAGTGGTTTGTGGGCATGGCACACAGGGATGTGTGCCATGTTGACTCTTCACTTTGTTCTGCACCAAGGCACTCAGTCTGTAAAGGTAGTGTGTGTGTGCCAGGGCCTCTGAGGGTGGCACAATAAGTGTTGCAGCCCTTAGAGGCCTTCTCTGGTCACAGTGCCCTGGGTAACTGTGGTACCATTTACTGACATGTGGCGAGATATGCCAATTGGGTTTATGCTTCAATGCAGTTTTAGGGAAGGAAATTGGCTCTGGTGCCTGATTTGCAGGAGCCCAGGGCACACTCAGTCAAAGAACATCAGCAATATGTTGGGGCATACCATGCAAGAAAGGGGTCACTTTCTCACAAATGCGCCACTGTGTTGCTGCTTCTTTCTCCATTCTTCTGCCCACCAAGTCCATCCTTTTACTCTCCTTTTCTGGTGGAGGTCCTGTATTGGAGACTGTGATAGCTCTCCTTCTGGCTGTTACGATGATGGAATCTGGCGTAACGTTTCCCTGTATATATTTTGGGTCCTTTGAAGTGGTTTTATATTTTTTCTCCACTCTAGGAGTTACCCCTCTGTTCGATACTGGCTCCTTGAAGGCTTCCTTGCCGTGGTCCAGAATACTTGGCAACATGGGTAGGTATTGTGTTCCCTGTGCTGCAGGTGACAGGGTTTCCAGCAGGAAATATGTATCCCCCTTTTCTTCCTCTAGGGGCACCCCAAACTGGTTTGCGGCCCTTTTACCAATGTTATTGTAGGAGGCAATGTCATCTGAGGGAGATGTGTTCGAGGGTGTCGAGATCGTTCCATTTGTCCTCGAAGTTTTCTTCGTTTTCATCCTCCTGCCGTAGGTTATCGTATTCCTCGGGATCTTCACGTCGAGGTTCCGGCGTTGGTGGGGATTAGTGGATACCATCTTCCCCAGCGTCAACAGTTTCCGGTTCGACTTCCGGAGCCTTAGTGATACGGTACTCCTTTAATGAATCGTCAAACTCCTTTTTCCTTTGCAATAGCGCAGCCGTTTCTTCCTTTAGTCATCTTTTCAACCTCGAATGCCCTTTCGGCGTCGGATGCCGGGTTCTTCCTTTTAGATGTTAGTTTTCAGCGTCAAGGCCTTTTTTGCAGGTTCGCCGTTGTCGACCCTTGGCTTAGAAGCCTTGTGCGACTTCACTTCTTTGGCAACCTTTGGGTGTGTGCGAGGAGTTGGCCTGGCATATGATGGTCACTAGTTATAGTGGCCACCTTGCACCAGTCCAATTCGACTCTTGGTAGATAGGTTTAAAGACAACCTTTTAAAGAAAGCTATCCTAGTGGTAGCTGTGGAGAGCAGCCTTCAGGCTAAGTCTCAGAGGAATGTAAAGCAGCTTGTTTTACCTTATAATCTCTTGAATTACCAAATGAAAGGACACCACACAGGTATATATATCAAATATATATGTATTTATTTCTAGACACACTCTACTAATCTCTATGAGATTAGAAGCCCGGAACACATTCAAATATCAACGTTTCACAATAAGTTAAGCACAAATATGGCTGGGGCCCTAGGGGCGTACCACACCATATACTAAAAAAAGAGGTTTAGGTAAGTCGACTTGCAAAGTAAAGGACCCACGGAAGACGCATGCAGTATGAGAACACAGCCGCGGGTTCCCTATTGATTACAATGGAGCAAGTCGCGGTTAGATTTTTAAAGTTTTAGGGTACTTCGAGGAAGTCTACAAGCAAGCCACTTACAAGGTAAGTAATTCGAGGGCCAACACACACTAGGGCACCGGAGTGCACGAGTTACCTCACCCAGGGAAGCCGGGTGCATAGGTGTCTTTTGGTGTCGGGTCGCGTCGCTGTTTTCTATGGAAGCCAAAGAAGATTTGCTGCTTGCGAAGACTGAAGAAGTGTCCGGTGGAATCCAAGGCTGGATTCAAGATGAATATGACCCGTAAACAGAAGGGGCAGTGTTCAGTCACTTGCCAGTGACCCTGGGCCAGGAAGATGGATGCCCATGGATGTCTGGAGATTTCAGGTGCTTGAGGGTGTTTTGACTCTTCGCTCACGAGGTCCAGGAGGGATCGACGATGACCAGCAGCTGGATATGGAGTGTCCCACGACGTCTGCACCTGACTGAGGTGTCGGCAACTGGATTGGAGCCAACAAGCCTTGGCAACAGCAAGTCTCGTGAAAAATGAATAAAGTCAATGGTGCAGACCAGCAAGGTCTGAGGGACTCACCCAGCGAGGGTGAGTGAGGGCAGGCCTGGAGCAACCACGGGAGCCCTTTGGTTCGATAAAAAAAGTCTTCAGGGGACCCACAAGCCAACGGGCAAGGGATCGCGAAGACGCCTCGTGAGGAAATGCTTTACAGGAGCCCACGGTCACTCGGGACGGGGTAGGCCTCTGATTTTCGGTGCACAACCTGCTGGAGGCTTGGGCCACAAATGGTCTAAAGCACAAGTTCATAGAACGTCGTGAAGGGGTTGTACTAGACAATAGTGCATGGTACCCAGGTATTGTGGTTCCTCGTCGCTCGTGGTGTCCACTCACCTCAGCTCTGCTGGGGACTCACAATGGCCGTCGAGAAGTCAGGAAATCCACTTCCGGGGCTGCAGAGACTTCGGACTCCGGCGGGAGCGGGAAAGTTTGCGACCGTTGATTCAAGTTTTTGGTGCCTGCCAAGCAGGGGAGTCACTCCTTGACTCCAAGGGAGATTCTTCCGTCTTCCAAAGGTAGTGGAACGTCGAAGGATCAGGATTCTTCTCATAAAGCGTCGTCCAGGGTTATCTAGCTTGCAATGGCATGGATTCCCTAACTTATACTAAAAGGAAGGGAGGGACTAGCTCTATGACCACTCCTCTGGGAGGGTCAGGGGAGTGGGTGGTTACACCCACTTCCCTTTATCCAGTTTCGCGCCAGAGCAGGGGCAGGTAGCCCCTGAACCAGTTTGAGCTGGCATATGGACAGAGGAGCCTACTGCTCCCCCAGTGCAGGACTTCAAAGCACTCTAGGAGTGCACCCACCCAGCCCCAATACACTAAATCCTGTCTGGGAGGTGGTGACACCTTCCTGTGACAGGATGCCTATTGTTGGGCCTCCTCCACTGCGAGTTTCAGTCAGCAGCATGAGGGCAGCCCAGTGTCTGTGCTGGTGGCATTCATTTTGTGATGCCAAGGCTCTTTCAGATTTCTACCGTGTTAACACAGTAGGTACATGTCATCCCCTCTAGAAGGGTGGGATCATACTCCCACACCAGATACTGGTGTGGGGGTAGGATTCCAAGTTGTTTGACACCAAACACGACATGTTTTGATGGAGTCATTCCAAAGTTAGCATTAACCGGGAGGTTATAATGCACTTAAGAGTATATGGTTTAACCGCATCCACAAACAGCCACAGGGAATAGACCCTGCCAGCTGCAGAGGGGCCCTGCTCAGGCAGAGGCACCCCCTCACATTGTAAACCAAGCACCCTGCCCTCAGGATTGATAGGGCCTGCCTTAGGGGTGACTGATAGGTTTAGATGTGTGTGTATGGTGAGCTATAAGAACCTATACCTCAGTGAGGAGTGCTAACACTACCTCATCACCCAGGCTGCAGTAGCAGGCCTGGGGTGTCAGATTTAGTCTGCTTCCCAGGGGTGGCATAACACATGCTTCAGCCCCTGGTAGGCCTGTGAAGTACCTATGCCCTTGGTACCTAAGGTACCATATACTAGGGGCTCATAAGGTACTACAGTATCCAATCACTAGTGCATCTAATATGCACTCCAAGTCGTTTAGAGAGAACAGGGAGACTGGGGCCCTGATTAGCAGGGACCCAGCCTGACTATAGCCAGAAACCAGTGTTAACATCAGAAAGAAAGTGGGGGCAACATAAATGCAGATCCTACTCTCCTACAGTGTGTGCTGTGGGTTTCTTTTGGTCGCGGCTGACCTTCAATCGTCTTTTTTGTTTGGCGTCGGGGCTGCCTTGGCTGTTTTTGGTTCCTGGCCCTTCGGTTCAGACGGATGTTTGGTTCTTACCTTGTCCTTCTTTCTTCCATTCCTTCGCATTCTTCTCAGCGCATGTTTTTTCGGCGTCTTTCTAAGACTTCGACGTACGATCCATGTGTGGATTCCGCAGGAGTTGTGTGTTCCTCTTCGCCGCTCGAGAAACCCATCTCCCTCATGGAAGGTTTCTATTTTGGCATCAACATTGTGGCGTAGTGGGCCTGTCTCTGATTTTGGCATGTCCCAAGAGTTTTCGGCAGGAACGCTGCTTAGGCCTCGCAATCTTTATCCTGGTGATCCTTGGGTAGGCAGAGGTTACACATGGGGTGTGGATCACGCTGTGCATATTTGTGATGGCAGTTAGGGCAGAATTTAAAAGGGGTATTCTCCATGGCATCTACCTCGCCATTTGTGGCCCGGAGTGGTCCTCTGGTGTTGAAAATACCCGGGCCACTGTGCTTCTGTCTACGACTCTGCGTAGATGATCGATCTCCTCTTGTTGATCCTATCGACGACGATCTTTTCTTTTTAAAATAATTTCTTTATTAAATGAAACTTCCAATCATTGCATGTATTAGGTTACAAATCAGGTGACCTTAAAACATAAGGTGCATAGCGTTTTAAACAGGTATATACTCATACAATCAAATCAGAATGATTATTCCTAGACATTTCCACTTCCACAGTCGGAGATATACATAGGTCCCCTCAATATATATTCCACCCACTCCATTTTTTGTCCCATTTCCTGGGACATCCCCTAGATTTAAACACTTTTTTCTGCAATCATACATTCATCCAGTGCGGCCGCCCAGGCATTGGTCAATGGTCGCCCCGGTACCCCCACCTCATTGTTATTGCTCTTTTTACTAATATGTAACCTAAGGTGACTAATTGTTGTTCTAATTCTGTGAGATTGGTCACTTCCCAAATATTGAGGCGACCCAGTGGTGGAGTGAGGTTAATCTCCTTCCCAAGTGCTTCTTGCATGAGTGTGGTTGCCCCCGCCCAAATGGCTCGCTCGCAGGGATGGACAGTCCCAAAGAGTATGATAGAAGGTGGCTTCTTGTTGACACCCCCTCAGGCAAAGTGCATCCTACCTAGTCCCTATTTTTGCCAGTGTGACCCCGGTGAGGTATGTTCTATGTAAAAAATGTAATTGGATCAAACGGAAACTAAGCGAAATGGCTGCCTCTCTTGGTGACATTAGCGCGGCTTGCCAATCCTTATCTATATCTCCAATGTCAGCTTGCCACCGCCTGCGGAGAGCCTGAAAAGGATCAGGTAAGTTATTACATAGTTTGCGATACGTTAAAGAGATAGCTTTGCTTGAGATTGGTTCAGAGAGCAGCCGATCTTCCAGAAGGCCATCCATATCCGGGAGAGCAGTCAGGGCATGACAGATCTGTAAATATCGGAACGCCCCGCCCCTCCCCCGAACTATTTCATATTTCTTCTGCAGTTCCTGGAACGTTAGGCCACCTTGTTCAAAAAGGTAAACTCCTATGTTGGAGAGTCCGATTGCATCCCATTTGTCGAACCCTGGTTGATGGCACAAAAGTCCTAGCTTCTGGGTGTACCACAACAGAGTGGACTGAGTCAGTACGGCAGCCCAGCCTAAGCGTTTAGTAGCCTGATGCCAGAGTTCCACTGTACAGCCTGTGTGGCCCAGATATCTACCTTTTTGGACCTTTGTATACAAAGTACCAAGGTAACCCTCCCTCCCCATCTGATATTTGTCAAGCATATAGGCTGGGTCCAACAGAGAGCGATACAACCAGTGGCTCACCACCACGAGCTGCGATGCCCAGTAGTAAAGTTGCATCTTCGGAAGGGCAATCCCCCCTGTCACACCACCCTTTGGTTAATTTAGTCAGAGCTATACGGGGCATCTGGCGCCTTCCCACTCCACAGCAAGGATCTAACCTCGCTGTCAATACTGTTAAAATATGAGTCGCAAATCTTACATAGGCAGTTCTGAAGGACATATAAAAACCGAGGGAGAGCAAGCATCTAAAACAAGGCCGCCTGGCCTAGCAACGAAAGTGGCAGGGATCTCCAATGAGCGACATCATTCCTGGGTCTATCCAATCGGGTAGATACATTCTTGTCAAAAAAGTTGAGGATCAGGGGTAATAAAAATCCAGAGGTAGCGAAAACCATCAGTGGCCACTTCCAGCTCGCATCTCGTGGGAAGTCGAGGAATCAAGCCCTTGAGAACAAATAAACCCGATTTAGCCCAATTAATGGCACAGCCCGAGTATTTGCCGAAGTTGGTGAAGATATTAAGGCGTCGATTTAGAGGCGCGTGGGGCAATGCCAGATACACCAGGATATCATCTGCATATGATATTCTATCTTCAAGTCACTCTTCCCATTTCAGTCCTCCGAGTAGAAATGAGGGGTTGGAGGAGCACTCCCTTTTTTGCCTACTTTGTCGGATATTTAAATTCAAACTAATTGCTATGTGGTGCTACAGCGCTACACTTGCTGTCTGACCAAGTGTCTAATCAAAAGAATGCTATTACAAGTACGATAACTTGTGTGCGCTGTTCACTGGGTTGTAATCAAACCCTTACATTTAATGCAGAAGTTTCCTTCTAAATCAATACTCTGAGTAGGACATCACCTCGCACCCGGGATGCCAAGGGTTCCAGGATCAAAGAAAAGACAAGGGGAATAGCGGACAACCCTGCCTGGTGCCCCTACCTAATGTAAACGTCCGGGATATACGATTATTAACCTCGACTTGGCCACGTAATTCCGTATAGAGCAATCTGATCCAGCCTTGAAATTTCGGGCCAAAGCCTAGTCGCTACAACACCTGAAAGAGATAGGGCCATTCAATGGAATCAAACGCCATGGAGGCATCGAGGGACAACACTACAGCATCTTCCTCTATATATCGTTGCCTCCCCAAAACACTGTGGAGATGGCGAATATTCAATTCTGTGCTTCACCCCGGCATAAAGCCAGATTGGTCAGCATGAACTAATGATGAGATCATCAGGATAAGACGATTAGCCAGGAGTTTGGCCAGTACCTTGGCCTCAACATACATCAAGGAGATCGGTCTGTAAGAACCGCAACTATCGGCAGGTTTGCCAGGCTTCCGAATGACAATAGATGCCAGTCGTTGATCCTCAGGTAGAACACCTTTGTCAAAACTCTTAATAAACATATTTTTAAGGTGGGGGGGGGGGGGGGGGGACTCGCAAGGCCAGTCTCAAGGAACTCAATAGGGACGCCGTTAGGTCTCATTGCATTCACTGATTGGATATTAGTAATTGCCCGGCAAATTTTGTCATCCGAGATCTATCTCGAGGGTATTCTCATCACCGTGTATAGAGTGGGTAGGGGCATGCCTGCTAACAGTTGACGCGAATCTTCTGACGTGTACATGGTTGAGGGGGTATAAGCCTCCTCTAAGAGGTCTGCAAAGGCGTCCGCCACACCCTGCGGGTCAGTAATCTGCGCTGTTGTAGGTAGTGTCAGTCTGGGCACCCAGCGCTCCCCTTGTTCTCGTCTCTCCAACCAGGCAAACATCTTCCCCGCCCTGTCTCCCATCTCATGCACTTTATGCTGTGTTTGTAACAGCCTGGCCCTCGTCTTTTCCTCAGCCAAAGTTTTGTATTCCAGCTGTTTGATGGCTAAGTGATATGTGGTGGTTTCACTAGGTGAGTGTGTATTTTGTGTTTCCAACTGTTGAAGCTCAGTCTCCAAAGCGAGCAATTGCTGGTTCTGCTTTCGGACATATCCTACTTTTAATGCTAGTGCATGCCCCTTGATCACTGTCTTATATGCCTCCCACACAATCTGCGCCAAAACCACTTAAACCAACATTTTCGGTAAAATAGTCTGTCTGAGTAGTCAAGCTCTCCCTTATGTCTGGGACCCTGAGCAACCATGGGTTAAGGACTATAGTATTACGGTGTGTGCGTTGAAAATAAGCTAGCTCAACCCACACTGGGGAGTGGACCATAATTCCTCTCGGTAAAGCCTTTGGATGCCTAAAGTGCACGATGTCCATCAGGTGTGTGAGGAAATAATCGATGCGGGAAATGCTCGTATGCGTTGGAATGTCAGGTTGCAAGGAGCGACACACATCCGTCAGGCATAGTGCTCGAGTGAAATCCTCCATTTGTGTCATTGAGTGGGTTAGGGGGCGCCGGGGATATCGGTCTTTCTGGTCATCCATAGCCATGTTAAAATCCCCCCCTACTATTAGTGTTCCCGTCTGGAGGTCAACAATAATTTTCCCAAGATCCGCAAGCGCTTCTTTGCCTAGGGAAGGTACACTGATACCACACTAAGTGGCTTTCCCTCCCAGTTAGCCTCTAATACTGCAAACCTCACCTGGGGGTCTGCCCATGTGTGTGTCGGAGTGAGTGCAAGGCTCTTCCGGACTAGGATACCTGTGCCTCTAGAACCGGAGGGGAACCCCACGTGGATTAGGAGTTTGTATCCCCACCGTGCAAGGGCCTGACATTTGTTTCCCACAAGATGTCTCGCCTGTAAGAGAATCAAATCTGGGGCATGTCTTCTAAGATATTGTAGCACTATACCTCTTTTAATCTTGTCCCCTACTCCATTGACGTTCCACGTCAGGATGGACAGTGAAGTTTGTTGTTTTATCAACCATATGGTAAGCATTTGGGATCTACAGGAGCTCCATGGCCCCGTGGGAGGTACAACAGACAGACCATTCGGCACATACATTAGATGGAAATACAGAAGATTAGAAACAAAACCAAAAGGAATTCGTGGGTCTAACAGAGCTAAGACAAGCTAGGGAGCACAAATAGTTTTAATTATCAATTCTCTCCTAGAATTCGAAGGAGTCCTTTATAGAGGACGGAATCCCGTCACCCACCGAGGTGGCATGCTTCATCATCTGGGATCTCCTCTTGGTTGCTGTGGCCAGGTGAGGTGAGGAGTGCACCCGTCAAATTAACGCATTGACTGGAGAATATGTTGCATTTAGTTATTAAATTTCAAATTCACTTTTTGCAGTAGCGATTGATCATCTAGGTCCTGATGAAGGCAGAGATCATACTTTGATCAACGTGGCTGAAACATGTAGACCTTATTTCGGACTAATGCAGTTATTTGTCTAAGCTGCACACTCACTGTTTTTAGTTTGACACCAGGGTAGATCTTATTAAAGGCGTTTGTCTTCCTGGTAGCCAATTTTAAAGCACCACTCACTATCACTGCATGTACTGCAACTATCACCTTATAAACCATCTAGATTGCTTCGCCTCTAGGGGACTTAGTAGATCCTAGAAATGACTACTCCAAAATATCCCTGAGCTTCCCCCTCCCAGGGAGGGGGTTGTAGCCCTTGGTTGCACTAGGTTTTGCAACCAAGAGGAGATCCCAGATGATGAAGCATGCCACCTCGGTGAGTGATGGGATTCCGTCCTCTATAAAGGACTCCTTCAAATTTTAGGTGAGAATTGAAACTATTTGTGCTCCCTAGCTTGTCTTAGCTTGGTTAGACCCACGGATTCCTTTTGGTTTTGTTTCTATAGTGTGTTTGGGGACTGATTCCTCAAAGGTCTATAGACGTTCCCTTGGACCCTCTTTATAACATTTTTTGTTGTGATTATACAGAAGATTATCTAGGGCAGAGACTTTCTAGGAACAAACCTGATTGCACACAACAAATTCGGAATGGGGAAAATAATACTTAAGTCCGACTGCTCACAGATTATGATTGGATAGCAAAAACAAAAACAACTCCATATTCCAGCCGGTGGATGTAGGTGAGGTTAAGCGTTGTCTCGGTTTTCTAGTCTTTATTTCATCTGTATTAAAACCCAATAAAATAGATTTAATCCGAACACGTGACTTTTAAGGTCATGCCCAAGAGGGCAAATTCTTGGGTATTGGTTGAGGAATTTGTACACTAGGCATGGTCTGGTCCTGGGTCCTTGCTTGGCTCCACGCTGACAGCCTCTTCCTCAACATCTGAGCCCTCTGTTTTTATTGGGCAGCAAAATGTTCAGCAGTCCATTACCATCCTTGAAAGCAAACTCAATGGCTTTAAAGTCAAAGAGGTCTGTCACATAAGTGGTGTCACAGCACTACATCCATATTATGCTTAGTGACATTCCATTCAGTGCTAGATTTTTTTGGTTCTTGAAGGCTTTGCATATTGCAGTCAGATTTCTCATGGCCTAGAAGGAGGCAGTGATTACATATTAAATGGACCATGGGAATCCCCAGCAGTTACCCAATCAGCTTTGCCCGTAGCAGGTCTCCCAAACTCTGCCTATGTCCACGGTTGCATCAGTTTGCCTGGTATTGACAACTGTGTCACCTGTTAGCCGCAAAAGTTTTGAAGCAACTGTGTTGCCCATTAGCGGCAAGTTTAATTTTGCCTTAGTTTTGCAGTTTTTGCACTCTTCTGTTCTGGTTTCCTGACTGTGCCATGCCGTTCAGGAGCCGCTCGCTCTTTTCCTGCCTTTTCGCCCTCCCACTCCCTGCCACCCAGTGCCCTTCTCCCCTCCCAGGACCTACTTAATGGGGGCCACAGCACAACCCCTTTAAGCAGATCCCCTATCAGCATTGCCCACAACAAGTCTCCCAGACTCTGCCTACGTCCACTGTTTGGCCTTGTGTTGACATGTTTGGCATAATAATTGACAACTGTGCTGCCTGTTAGCCTCTAACCATTTGAAGTAAAGGCATTGCCTTTTAGCCTTAAGTTTAATTTTGCCTTCGTTTTGCCATTTTTACACTCTTCTGTTCTGCTTTCCTGTCTGCCGTGCCATTTAAGAGCTGCATACTCTTTTCCTGGCTGTGCGCCCTCCCTCTTCTCGTCACCCAGCACCCCACTCCTCCCTGGACCTAGTTAATGGAGGCCTCAGCGCAGCTTGTGCATCTGGACAGCTCCCCTTCCCCACCTGGATCCCTAACTGCACCGAACAAATCGTCCCCATTAAACCAGCCAAGACCTACAGAAGCACCAAATGAGCCAGCTGGTACTCACCAGAATTCAGGACAATGAAATGCAGCTGTAAACTGGAGAGAAGATGGTGCACCAGCAGAGACAAGATCGAGCGAGCCACCTTCAAGTCAGCCCTCAACAAATACCAGACACCTGAAAGACGCAAAAAGACGCGCCCTATCAAACTGCATCAAAGCAAGCCCCAAGGAACTCTTCAGCATAGTCAAGGAGTTCTCCTGCCCAATGGCCACCGAGAACACTATCTCCCCTTCACAGGAACTCAACGACAATCTAGCAAACCAGTTACACAACAAGATACCTGCCCACCATTTACAGGAACTTCGAACCAACCCCTTCAACCTTTACATCCTCCTCACTCCTAAGGATGCCACCCTCAACCATCAGTTCACCGCATGGGAACAGCTCACCACACAGATCACAGCCATCATGAACTACATCCACTATAGAGCACCCAAGGACCCCAACCCACACAGTCTTTAACCTTGTAAGCAAGGATATCAGCTACCAACTCACCACAATCCTCAAGGCATCCATCTCCACAGCCACCTTCCCCGACACATGGAAACACGCATTAGTCCGATCTCTCTTCAAAAATACCTCCTTCGACCCTAGCGAACTTCAGAACTACTGCTTCACCTCATTGCTCCCTTTTCTCACTAACGTCCTTGAGAAAGCTATCAACCATCAGCACACTGAACACCTTGAGTGAAACAACCTGCTAGACGCTTCTCAATCCGGCTTCTGCGCCAACCGCAGCACTGAGACTGCCACCACTGACTAGATTTGCAACCTTAACGGGTGGGGGGGGGGGGAGAAATGGCAGCCCTGATCCTCCTTGACCTATCCGCAGTGTTTAACAGTTTCCCACGCTCATCAAGAGACTGCACCACATCGGGATCCAAGGAGACTCCCTCAGATGGATCTATCATTCCTCACAGGATGAATTCAGAGAATTCACCTACCTCCCTTTGACTCTAAACCAAAGAGCATCATCTGTGGCGTCCAGTCAAGGTTCATCCCTCAGCCCCACTCTTGTCAACACCTACACGGCACCCCTAGCTGACAGTCAGGATCCATGGCCTCAACAGCATATGCTACGCAGACGACACCCAGCTCACCCTCTCACTTTCAGCAGACCCCTCCGCCACAAGGACCAACTTCCATAACTGCATGAAAAGTGTAGCTGACTGGATGACGACTAACGGTCTGAAGCTCAACACTGACAAGCCCAAAGTGCTGATCTTTGGGAACAACGCCTCCTTGTAGACTACCACCTGGCTGGCTGACAAACTCTGACCCACCACCACACAGACTACGCCCGCAAACATGGCAACATCCTGGACAGCAAACTCACCATGAAACGCCAGATTAACGCAGTCACCTCTGCCTTCTTCCACACCCGCCGCATGCTCCAAAGAATCTTCAAATGGCTCCCCATCAGCACAAGGAAAACCATTACACAAGCTCTAGTCGCCAGCCGGCAGGACTACGGCAATGCAGTGTATGCAGGAACCACCACCCAACTCATGAGGAGACTCCAGACGATCCAGAACTCAGCAGCCTGACTCATACTCCAACTACATGAACAAACCCACACCATCCCCCACATCAGGAACCTTCACTGGCTCCCTATTCAGAAAAAGGGCCAACTAATGTTAACACGCCTACAAAACGCCTTCATAATCACGGATCAACATATCAACCACCACCTAACCTTCACCAACCCTCCAGAGACCTTCGCTCCATCTCCCTTCCACAGACACCATGCATCTGCTAAAGCCACAGTGAAGGCCGTTCCTTCTGCTACCTCGCCGTCAAATCCTGGTACAGCCTTCTGCTCCACCTCCGCACATCACCCTCCCTGGCGGAATTCAAGAAGAAACTCAAGATCTGGCTTTCGATTGAACCCAACCACCTAGTACCTGGATACACTCACAGGTGAATAGCAGCGCTGTAAAAATGCATATTGCTTGATTGAACTTGGTGTTAAACCATAGGGAAATCTGGAGTGGTGTATTTTTCATACCCCTTATCCAACAGTCACTCATATGACTGGAATCCACACCAGGAAAAAACATTTTGATCTGGTCGAACCTTAAGCTGTGATGTACGAGTTACTTACCTTCGGTAACGATTTATCTGGTAGAGACGTTGTCTAGCCACAGATTCCTTAACTCAGAATATCCCCAGGCGTCAGACTGGATCCGGAATTTTATTTGCAGCACCTCCTCTGCGCGCCGGTGGACGGCGCCACGCGACCACGCTCTGACGTCATCCACGTATGTGACGTCAGCGAGGTCATATAAGTCCCTCCCGGCGCGCTGACGTCAGTTTTCTTCGGTTAAACTTTTCCGCAGCACAACGCAGAGCTGCCAACAAAAGACTGTGAAAGTATGGGAACAGTGTGCAAGGAATGAAAATCCAAAATAAAGGAGGGTGGTGCAAGACACCATCGTAAAAGACAGAATTAGACACTGGCCACATATAAGTGAAAAAGCTGCGAGAAAGAGCCCCGCAAGCTAAGCGAAGACCCTTACCCCAAGTGCAACAAGGGAAGAATATCTCAACAGACAGAAATAGACAGTCATTACCGTGTGGCACTGTGTTGTCCAGCAAGAACGTAGCAGAGAGAGAGCAGTCCAGTGCAGCAAGGTATAAAAGAGTGGCACTGCCCCTATAGTAATGGAGGTCTGAAACAGTGGTCAACAGATCCCCAAAAAACAACTGTAGAGGAGACCAGAACCCTGAGCCAATAGAGAAGGCGGGAGGGAGGGAAGACAGCAGGAGAAGAAAAGAAAAAGAAGATGAATCTCCTGGTGAAGGTGAATCTAAAGGCACCATTTTACAGGAAGAAACCCCTTGGAGAGAGTCAGCTGTATATGGCAATCCTAAGAGGGACGCAGCAATGTGAGCACCCGTGAGAGAGAAACCAATGGTAACTGAAAGAGGCCAGTGGAGAACCCCACTTGGTAAGGTCATTGCAGAACGGGGAGGCTGGGTGGGCATTCAGGAATCTGCGGCTAGACAACGTCTCTACCAGATACATCGTTACCGAAGCTAAGTAACTCGTACATGTGATAGGGACATCTAGCCGCAGATTCCTTAACTTAGAATAGATACCAGAGCCATACCCCAAGGGTGAGGTGGGTCTGCGACAGAACAAAAAGCGCCAAGCACTTGAGCCAGCAACAGAGTGACGGACAATGGGGGGAGGCTGTGGCGGAACAGCCAGACAGCAACCCAACTAGCTCGGAAGAGCAAGAGATAACGGGATGCAGACATCCCCAAAAGTGCCAGAATGGCACTACACCATAGCTGTACAAGCATGAGGTAGAAACGGCACCAGCCATATACCAGAATAAAAGAAAGAGGAAAAAGGGCCACTCTCAGGTTATTGGTGCACTATGTGAACACCTACCAAAGGTTGAGAAGAAACATGAAGAGATTTAAACAGAGCCTACCAGGCTAATTCACAAAAGTAAGGCCGAAGAGGCTACAGCTAAGAACCAAAGGTCAAGAGGTAGAACTCAGCAATGCTTTTAGAAGCGCAGGCGGAAACGAGAAACACCCAAAGTGCACACCCAGTTCCAAAGGTGGGACAGGGGTGAACAGTAACAATCTGAAGCACGCTGATGCGGGCCACCACAGAAACATGCACAGAGCAAACAGCCACAGAGACCCCAAGGTGGCGTAACTAAAATAAGCATAAGACTGCCCGACCAGGCAGCTTGAAGACGAAGGTGAGAACCAACACACGAAATACAGATATGCAGGGTGTAGACCTAGGACGACTGACATCAGAAGAGCCGTCCCGCATGCCCAGCTGATATAATATAGGGTGATACCGAAGGACGGGGCAGCAGAGACACCAAATTACCAAGGCGTAGAAACAGAGGAAGAATCTCAGAATTCTATACCACACCCTCCGACAGGAAGGAAAGTAACCCTTGTCCAGAAAGAGATAACATTCAGTATCTAAAAACCAAGAAGGGAGCAGTGTAAAAGTGGGTAACCACCCCATTAAGTGGAACGCAAAAAGGGACCTCATTGACAATCCGCATGTAACACTGAAAAGCTCCCTGACACAGACATTGGACCAGACCTCGCAGAGAGGTAAAGACGTAGGACGAAGAGTACCCATGAAACTTGTATATATACATAGTATAAATATATATATATAGCAAAGACAGGTAAACGGGCCACGACTATGAAACATGGTTGCACAGGAACACACCTAGTGCATTAATGGCAGACGGTAGCCGCATTTAAAGCGTGATAAACACCCTGAAAACCTCCCAAGGAGGAGAATGAGGCAAATAAGCAAGATGAACCATGACATATAGAAGAGGCGCCAAGGCACAACATTGAGCACCGTACAACGGCAGATAAGAGCACTAGGTGACACAGAGCCCAAGGGATCTCTTAGGCCCAGTTGACATAAAGCAGAGCTATATAATAGCATACAAGTAGCCCACATGGAGTATGCACACCCCAACACGGGGAACACCTCTAAGGGCAAACCACAGTCAGAGGACCAGGCACAACAATCTGTGGAACACTGCCACAGTAGGCTAACTGCCATCTCAAAACGCCTAATGCATCCAAAGGATGCTAACTATAAGGGTAACTACCCCCCGACCATGCGAAAAGAAGCCCTAAGGTTTACTGCCAGCCTAAAACACAACGCATCCAAAGGATGCTAAATGAAAAGGTACCACCCCAGAACAAACGCCTGAGGAATACAGGCCTAAGGGGGACAACAAAAGCCCGCAAGGAGGAGCTGAATAGCTCATTCGGCGTGAGCATCAAACAAAACCCCATCAAAGGGTAAATCAACAAGTCGCTCCCGGATATTCTCCAGGAAGACGCTATCCCGCAATCAAGCAGGCGACGCAAGGCAACAACTATCCATAGACCGGCCTAAGGAATCAGCAGTATCCAAGGCCGAGCGCATTGTAAACTCAGCAAGTTCACAGCCATCCCGGAGAAGATGAAGGAGATTAACGTGAGCGCCTTCAGTGGTGGCAGAGAGTAGAGACTCTGCAGAGTCCCACAGGGCAGCGGTAGCCCGAGCCAGGACACACACTGTATTTAGCGACCGTAGGGCAGCACTAGTGGAGGCAAAGATGTTCCGACCCCATGACTCAAGCCATCTGGACTCTCGGGAGGGAGGAAGCATTAGCCGGGGCAAAGAAGGGAAGACAGTTTGCAAAACAAACCCCTGCATGTCAAGATGCACAAATAAGCAAACTGGATCATGTGGAGCAGGACGGAGGCGGTGCAAGAGAGAACGAGCCACAGGACAACCAGAAGAACCCAGGTACCCAAAAGGGCATCATAAAGAGACGCTTCAAAAGGGCAGAAGCAGCTCCACATTCCCTGACCCACAGTGAAGAACATCAAGTAGAGGGTCCACAGACAAGGGTGCTGAAGGGAGTTGCATGTTCAAAATCCAAGTGGCCAAGGAGACTACTCTCGGAAAAGCCGCTACAGCCTCGGTAGCCCCCCGTGGAGGGGACAGCAGCTCATCTGTAGGTGACGGCTGTAAGCTAACCCTCCCAAGACACTGAGGGTGCGACCAATGCCCAACTGAGGGGAGCCCCATTGACGAATAGGGGTCCTGAATGGGCTCTTGAGGAGGCGAGGAGCCTGCCAGGTCCGGGGGCTCCTGAGGAGGCGGGGGTCCTTCCGGGTCCACATATTCTAAAGGGGGCACAGGCAAGAATACATCCGGTGTCGCCAGGCATGAGGGAGACACCAAACTCTCTCCAGACGCTCCCAGAGAAGAGTCAACAACCCGGCGTCGATGCAGCACCAAAACTACTTTAGTCGGCGCCGATCGAGCCCTGTCCGGCGCCGAATCCACGACAAGCTCCCCTTCCGAAGGAGATGGTGTCGGAGCCGGGGAGGCAAGCCTCCGGCGACGCACCGGCGCAGACTCAGCATCAACCACAACAGGCTCCGACTCCGAAGAAAGAAGCAGAGGCAGAGTTTACGGCGGTTGCCTGCCCTGAAAGCCGAGGTGTGCTCGAAGCAAGGCTTTGAGCCCCAGCAACCACCTGCGACGCCACAGGGAGCCCCACGGGACTTTGTGGCGCGGCAGGGGTGCTATGGGTCATAGAGGGGGACCCAGCCGGGCTGCACCCTGACACCATATGGATCGTAGAGGGGGACCCAGCCGGGACATGCCCTGACACCACATCTCCAACATCCCTGGAAGGCAAGGGCTCATTTAGCGCCGGGGGCGAATCCACCGGCAAGTCCGTCGGGGACCCCGCAAGTAGCGGAGGCCCGAGGATGCCCCAGGGACGGGAGAGGACCCAAGGGAGGCCTACAGAGCCGCGGCATAGGCCTCCATCTGGGTCCGAGTCGCCCCCGCACCCACATAGAGTGGATGGGGGGGTGGGGGGGGGGGCAACCGCCGGGAATGTTCTGGGAACCAGTGCCCCTGACAATAGATGAAAGTGAGGTTGAGGACCTCAGTCACATGCGCCGCGACTTACCAACCGGGACAGCCGTGCCGAAAAAAGCTCCATCCGGCGCTCCCGCCGGGACTTCGGCTTGAGGTGTTCGCAGGCGTCGCAGTCCGTGGAGTCGTGGTGCTCGCCCAGACACCACATATAGATAAGATGTGGGTCCGTCACGGACATTTGCCGTGAACAGGAAGTACAAGTTTCAAAACCCGAAGGCATTGCACACTGTTCCAGATGCGAAGAGTCGAAAAAGGGCCTGAAAACAGGCCAGAGGAACCGCTTACTCTGGATCCACGTTGCAGGCGGAAAAGAAGGAAGCGGACGTCAGCGCGCTGGGAGGGACTTATATAACCACTCTGACGTCACGTATGTGGACGACGTCAGGGCGGGGGTCATGTGGCGCCGTCCCCCAGCGACCAGAGGTGCTGCTGCAAAAAAATTCTGGATCCAGTCTGATGCCTGGGGATATTCTAAGTTAAGGAATCTGCAGCTAGATGTCTCTATCAGATGTCCTTTATTTGATGAAGATGGAGGTTTCCTAGGCATCTGCAACCAAAGCAAACAGATGCTGAATCCCAAAAACTTGCACCTAAACATCTAAAATAAAAGGCAGGAAAATACAATCTGAGGAGTCCTTGTCCGGGTGCATTGTGGACAAGGAGAAGTGTCAAAACATCTCATGACGAAGGCTTCTTCATAGAAACAACTTGAACATATGAGTGCCCAGCAGTAGATAGGAGTATGCAGAGCATTTGCATCTGCATCAACACAAACTACAAATATAAGACTTCTGTCTTACGAGAGCAAGGGGAGACTATTTCCATGAGTGTGGAAGAATTTGGGAACCACGAGACTCCCACTTCGATGATGGGGAATGATTCAAGCAAGTGAATCAATGAAAGATCCAATTCTGGACAATAAATGAAATAATTTAATATATTGCAGGCACAGTCACATGATAAAGGACATTATGTAGGCATTAGATAATCCATTTAGAATTCTTTTTTTTCACAGCATACCCATTAAAGCATGCCCTTGCAGGGTTTACAACTTTCTACTTCATGGAGGTAAGTCAAACAAGAAAGATGCTTGGAAGAGCCCATTCTTCCTAGCACCTCCTTTCAATGCTCAGGAAAATGTATAAAATAAGGAAAGACTTGTAATGGGACAAAATTTACTAAACGCTTTGAAATAAACTACAGAAAATTAGGTGTGTCTGTATTCAGAATCCTAATTAGTCTAACAGAAAATGAAACAGAGGAACCCGACTGATGCGGAGTACTGTGGGTGCTAGAGGGCGGTTGGTTTATAGGAACACATTGATTGGTCTGTGCCTCTTCTGATTGTATTTGATGTTTTCCCTATTAATAAAAAGTGCTTCAAAAGGCTCACAACGTTACTAAATTATAAAAGTACTCAAAGTGATATGAATTCAATGGACCATTAATAGCTCAGTAATACTTTTGACAGTAGACACGTTTTTTGTTAAACTTTATACAAAAAGACTGCATCCCGCAACTCCAGGCGTTTACTGGTGCTAGCCATTTACATATCTTTCAATTTATCTTTAGACAAAACCACCACTACTCAAAAAGAGGTATCAACAATCACTTTGTGATTAAGTGTTAAAAACCTAGGTGTATGAAACAAACTACCGTAAACCCACAAGGTCCCGGCATACTTCACGAGTCACAGAAATTATAAGGCAGAAAGCAAAAATAAAACACACACACGTAGAGAGTTTCCAATTAGCAGCTTTACTATTTAGAAATGTAAAAAATATGCTGGTCATTTTAATTAAAAACGGCATTTTGAAAACATTAACTCACTTAAACACTGGGAATAAATGCAATTCTGCATGCAATTTCAGAGTTCTTACATATCGACATTGTGGGCAGTTACAAATGCACGACCCAAGTCAGTCTTTTACTGTTCATGTGAAGTTTTATATGTTCTTGAATGCAAACGTTTTATGTCAGAAATTCTCAAAAAACTTAAGATTAAAGAAAGTATAAAGGACCACTGCAATGATTAGATTTCCAGTACTCTGGGGGTAGGGGAGGGCAGAGATGGTAGAGGAACTAGGTGATAGTTTAATATATTTTTTAACCAGTTATTAAAAATGCTTGCTGCAGAAAATAACAAATAAAGACGAGAAAGACAAAGACCGATGTCTGAATAGAACGCTTCCATGTAAAGTCGATAAAGTATAAATCCAACAGATTTCAAAAAGTACGAATCCATTTTGCAGGGGATAGGAAACAAAGATTGGGTGTTGCAGAGAGATTCACAAATTCTCCCCCATTTTTGCGTCTCGGTCACAGGCGGAAGTTGAGGAATGAGGTTCAGATCTACAAAACGAGCTTCTCTGATGGATAAAACTGCCTTTTGAAAAGTCACAGTCCCCCTCCCCCTTTTCAGTGAGTTCCCACAGAAAAACGGCTGCCTCTTCTTCAAAACTGCGTGTGTTACATATCAGTTAACTTTTACAACTTCAAATATCTTTTTAATTACAATCCGACAAGTTAAGTGTTGCAGGTAACAGGAAATATGGCAGGAGACCATTTTTGACCACTTCAAACCACAAGAAAAAAAATGCTAAATTTGATGTCTGCGCTTACACCGTTTGTCTTTAGTATGCATAAAATCTGGCTCCCACTTACCTTTATATCCTCGTTAAAACAGAGGCAATAACTCCTTTAACAAAATTCTAGCGGTGAAATAGGGTTGGCTGGTGGCAGTCATCATTGCTCTCGAGGGCGGATGTAGAGGGCACTCTAATTTCGGGCTTCTTTTAAATATTGCTATCTTATTACAAAATATTTCCCCCACCTCAGAGGAGGGGGCCTTAGTTGTGATGGACAGAGGAGTTGTGATGCAACTACTGTTTGAAGATAGATGTGATAAATATATTACACCGCTGCTTCACATTTTTCTGCTTAGTGTTGCAACTTAAGTGACAATATACAATTCATGAAAGTTGATCAAGACTACAGCTGGGGGTGGTGGGCGGGTTTCCACTGACAGGTCAGCTTGAAGCTGCACATCACAGCAAGGTTAACAATTGAATAGAGCTGAGTAGTACCGCAGAAGGGGAGGTTTACAGTGGTGCAGCTACTTAGGATAGCACAAGATGATAGAAAATTTACATTCACAAGAGTTTCTTAGAACTGCTTTTTCAGAAGTATATATGTGTGTGTGTGTATATACATATACACACACTGCTTTTTAAGAGGCATACATATGTAAAAGCTGGTGGCTTTACGAGGGTACTGCAAGCATTTGCAAGAACTGGTTACATCCATGCTTTACAAGATATTCACATTTGTAAGATTTGTCATGTGCTGCTTTATTAGATCAGATTTGTGTCCTAGCTTCTAACTATTTACTTTTAGGACTTAGTTATGGAGTACTTTGTTAAAATCAGGCTACAGATTGGGTAGTTAGATGGTTTAGTGTAACGTATGTGGGGATGCTCACATTTTAAGATTTGGTGCGCATCTGCTTAAGGAGATGGGGGCCATGTGCTTTAACAGCTCGTTTGTCCTTCAGCTTTCAGACAGGTGAAGGAATTCATAAGACTTGGTTGGTACTATGATTTCACAGGATGGAGGTAGTTAAATAGGTCAGATAGCTGGGCAGAGGGTCTGGCCAAGGTTAAGGTTGCTTGATCAGGTTTAGAACGGCGGATGGAGGGCTAAATTTACATGTATAAGCCAGGTAGGACCGCTGCTTTACGACATGGTGCGGGTGGGTGTTTGCAAGTGGTTCGCTGAACGTCCACTTTACCGAGAGGGCAGAGGCAGGCACCTATATTTAGTTGAATAGTACCGTGGTTTACGAGATAGCCGAGTTCGACATTTAGTTAGCTGTTCTGCAGTTTTATGAGATAAAGATCTACATTTGTGAGTGGTCCCCACGCTACTTTACAAGCTCCCTTTAAGGTCAAATGGTGTTTGCTCCTGCAAAACACCACTGGGCGATGAGTCACAAGCCAATACATTTCTCCGTTAGGTCTGTCATTTTTCGGTCGTTCTCAATAGAGAGCTCATTGCTACCTGCACATAACTCTTGGCTCATGAGACAAGTAAACGTTACTTCTTTTTAATTAAAAAAATAAAAATATTCAAGACTATCAGCTTTTATATAAAATATCAGCAAGGCGAAAAAAGGGAAACAATTGCTGAGGTAACTACATGCCTTGAGGTAGGTTTTTTTAAATTTGTTTTTTCACTCTTTTGAAACACACACAGCAATGCCTTGCTTTTCCAACACCTCAAAGTTATAGAAGGACAATAACTACATTGCTGTAACGCTGCCTTTGGTCACGGGCAGCGACCCTGCCGTTGCCAATTCCACAAGGCCATCTGGACAGATAACAGGGGAGAGGTCGATTGTACCCAGAAATGTCAAGTCCACTGAAAGAAGCCACTTTTGCTAGAACAGCGGTGATTTTGTGACATGTACTCAGTTTTTACCTTTAATCGTTCTCTGAAGCAAAAGGTTATGGACAAATAAAAGCCAACTACCACTCAGTAGGCGTTTTATGTGGCATGGAGGGTAATCCTTTCCTGCTGTGCTGAAACTTAAATCTGACGAGGCCCTGGAGGGACCGTAGGTAATACTCTATGGCAAAACCCACACTACCCACAACATGCTTCAGAGGCAAAAGATGGCGCCAAGCAGTTAAATTTCGAGTTCTACCACAGATTCAACTAACTATAAAGCTAACAGGAATGCACGTTTGTTTAAGACAAGCACACTGGTTCAGCTCGAGTAGTTTTTCTTCTTCTGGTAACAGACATGTAGAGGCACAAGGGTGACCACTAGCCTCGAGGAGTGTCCTCTCCCTGCATGCAGGTTTCCTTCAGTCTAAGAGGGGCGGTAGGGTGAACCTACAGTGACACTGGTCGTCAACTCCAGGTACAGCAGAGGTGCCCTCGACTGCAACCCAGGCCATTAACTGGAAAAGCTCATCAACTCATTGGCAACTCTTCCACATTTTGATTACGGGCAAATCCCCAAGTGTAAACAAGGCATCATCCGAGCACAGCATTACACCCAAGTAGCCATTGTCCTTCTGAAAACTCTAGATATAAAATTAATGAAATATATTTAAAATATATATATTCACATTAAGAGTGACTGGAATCAAGAACCAAACGTTCCGTTGTCCTATCATTTTGGTTTTTGTCTTTAAAAAACTGCAATCCTTTTAACTACTGCTAATTTACAATCGAAGCATCTCTCCAGGTGGTTCAGAGCCAGACAACAAGACAAGCCGAAGTAAACAAACATAACTGAGATCCAGTACTTCCATTTTTGTAAAATAATGCCCATGATTCATTTTGGTTCTAATACTGTAAGCAGCTGCCTGTCCGAAAAAGAACTACAACAAGGTTATGTGCCTAGGATAACAAGAAGGTATACTTTGTGCTCCTAACAGTAACAAGTGTACATTCTATACAGTAATATTTCTGTTGTCAACAGTTCATCAAGTTTTTTTTCCTTTGCAATCTGAAACTGGGGGGAAAAACTAGTGGACTTGCTACAAGGTTCCATTTATAGCTTATTTAGCTACATTTTATTTTTCTAAAGACCACCTCTGAACTGTCCACTGCAACAGGAATCCTAAAAATACAGGAAACAAAAACAATTTTGAATGTACCAATAGTAATGGAATACCACAGAGTACTGACCAGTACTCTAAAAAGATGTTGATCACATTTTGAGGGGCAAGTCACCAACATTCTGCTTGTACATAAGCTAACTCAGTTGATGACCAGCTCTGGGCAGGGGGCACAAATGTCAGAAGCGTTGCTCAAGGGCTCTAAGGTAGCCCATGCTAGCCAAGACTAGCCAGGGTCATGCAAAACCACAGGGGAAGATGCTTTGGAACGAAGGTTTCTGTGGAGAAGAGACCTCAACTTCTCTCAACAGCGCTTTATACCATTACTTGGGAATTGTCTCTAATACTTCTAGATCTGCACTATGCAGGACGTGTTACAGCATGCAATGACTGAATTAAAGCTCTTGTTCCAGAACCTGAAAGATCACCCACCACTTTCAGAGAGGGATTTAGGATAACATGCACAAGAAGAGTGATGGTCTGCAATATTGGAGATGGGGCGGGTGAATCAAGTGGGCAGATGTCCAAACTAAGTGCTCTGTGCTCCTGCTGGGCTCTCAAGAACCCCGGGAAATGTGCACGTTCAGCTGGCAGGCAGTGCCAATCCATGGCAGCATGATGCCCAACAGTTCACTTGCCTAGTGTAAAGAGGCCTTAGTCCTGCAGTTAGAATACATGTGATAATCCCTCCAATAACTGGAACGGGGGGCGAGCGCAACACCCATGGAAAGCAGACTTCAATAATCAACTAGCTTGGATGTAAATTAATAACTAACTTATGAGTTTACACTATGGTTTCTAGTCTAAATTCACATGCCTTTCAGTCTGAGTAAACTATATATTACATTTCTGCACGAGTTTGAGATGCATATGTGCACTTGAGTTAGTCTAGTTTTTTAACCCAGGAAGTACATTAATAGGAGACTAAGATGTAATGCAGGTCATTAAAAAACACAAACGGTCTTAGGAAAAGAGAGAAACCTAATGGAATAAGGTCAGCCAACCAGTAAATCCTTGCCACCAAGGACGCAATGCTCCATTCCTGAGCCTTTTCTCTACACATCATGTTTTCGGGTTTGCAATTCATCAAGTTAACTATATAGGAAACTGAAAACGAGGATGGGGCCATAGCTTCCTTGGTGGCAGGAAGTCATTTGATAACTCATTTTATTCCTAACTGACCTGGTGTCAGAGTGCCAAGAAAAAAGAGGAGTACATGGCATGTGTCACACATCTGGTAAGAAGCAGTACAAAAATATCCTTCTTTAGAGCTTAAAGCTCCATATCAGCAAGAATACTGTCTGGCAGAATTCAGAAGTCTAACGACTCCTCTATCAAGGATCTTAAATATGAGGGTAAACCAAATATTCTGCATATGGAAAGCATAGAATATGGTTGAACAGGTGGGGCTCCTCAAACACTAGCTTCTGGAGCACAAAATATACCTTCCTGGACACCTATGGACATAAACATGTGCAGATGCCTTTACTGAGCAAGCCTGTGCTCCGGTGAGGGAGTATTTCCAGACGGCAGCCCTTGAACTCCATGAACCAGCAAATTCTGTACAAATGGCACTAAAAACCTATTCGTCCCTTGAGAAGCTAGGAAATTTTAGAGCATTTGTTGGCTAGCCTTCTTTTCTTTGCAGATTGTTGGTACCCTGAAATCTATAACTTGTCAACGCATAACCTATTTAAAGCTTGTCTACATTACATAGATAATTTTTCGGACTCAAATTAAATTTTTCCCGGAACCATTTTTGATCCTGTTAAGCAAGGGCACGGTCTGTGGACAACGACTGTCACTCACCATCAGTGGTGGTCACTGATCGGCAGTAGCGATCACTGATTCACAGTTACTCTTAAGCCTGGCATTGGTTCGCTCTCCTTGTGCTGCGTTTGTTGCATCTCGGTGGCTCTCATTTCCTCCGCACTTGTGCTTGGCTGTTCTGTCCTTTCTGCTGCTGCTTCACTTGAGCCAGGATGTCCTGAATCTTGCGCTGGGCCAACTGAAGAAAGAGAAAGGAGTACCATGAGTGGCTAGGTTGTGATGGTAGATAGCTTTGGAGCGTGACAATGATGGATATATATATATATATATCACCAATTCCTTTGTTGTAAAGAAAGATTGTGCCGAGCCCAAAATCCGTTATAAACATGGTTTATTTTTCCATCAAGGCAATCAATCCCGACGCGTTTCGGAGCTTTGACCCGGATTCAGAGTTCAAGGTCATGATCACCCTGGTATCATTTTCTGCTCTCTCATCTGCACTAGGTGTTTTGTCCATCAGAGTGTCTTTTCTGTTTATGCCTTCTGCTCCATCAATGGCGTTTTTAAGGACCCAAGTGGGATAACCCCCGAGTTTGAACCTTTCAATCATGTTAGCACTTTCCTGGTTCTATGCCTCAATACTGCTGCAATTCCTTTTTGCCCTCAGCATTTCTCCATATGGAATACTCCATTTCAAATTTTCAAGATGACTGCTGAGGGCATGAAGGATACTGTTACATGCAGTGGTCTTACGGAACAGGGAAGTATATATCTGATTCTGTCTAATCTCCACTTTGACACCCAGATATTCAACATTGCTGTCACTGATGTCGCCTGTAAGTTGTATATTGCGATCATTCATGTTGAGTTCCCCTATAAATTCCTGGGCCTCTGTGCAACTGCCTCTCCATATAATTAACAAGTCATCAATATACCTGAGCCACAGTTCTATTTTGTTCCGGTTCTTGATGACGGTCTTACCAGAGAATATCTCTTCTTCCCAGAGGCCCATGAACAGATTCGCAAATCTAGGAGCAAAGCAAGAACGGATGGCGGTTCCGATCATTTGCTTGTAAAGAATGTCATCAAAAGGTAAATGCTACTTACCAGTATGCATCTGTTCTTGGCATGTAGAGCTGCTGCAGTCACATTATTGCATTAGATCGCCGCCTAGTGTTGGGTCCGGATGTTGCACGTTGTTGTCTTGGAAGAGTCTTCGAGATCTCCCCTGGACTACAGTGCACATGGACAGCTCCTCCATCCTCAGATTGTTTTTTCGCCATTGTGGCAAAGATGGAGGATAGTAATAGAAAAGAAAGGTGTCCATGTAAATGTATCCAAGTAAGATAGTACTGCAAGTGTGCCCGGCATCAGGGAGGAGGGTGGGCATGAGACTGCAGCAGCTCTACATGCCAAGAACAGATGCATACTGGTAAGTAGCATTTACCGTTCAAGGCATATGAGCTGCTGCAGTCACATTATTGCATAGACTGTATAGCAGTTCCTCCTCTAGTGGTGGTTACCAGTTGCAGTAGTTTGGAAAAGTGTTTTAAGGACAGCCTGACCTACAGAAGCTTGTTGTTTGGCTTGCACATCAACACAATAGTGTTTAGTGAAGGTATGTATGGTAGACCATGTAGCTGCCTTACAAATGTGTTCTAAGGGGATATTCCCTAGAAAAGCCATGGATACCCCCATTTTGCGCGTGGAATGTGCTCTTGGGGGAATAGTTAATGTGCGTTTAGCTTTTTTATAACATATTTGTATGCACTTAACTATCCATCTGGCTATCCCTGCCTTTGAGATAGGGTTACCCTTATAAGGTTGACAGAAAGACACAAACAACTGTTTTGTCTTTCTAAATGGTTTAGTTCTGTCTATGTAGTAGAGTAGAGCCCTTCTGAAATCCAGTGTGTGGAGTTCCCTTTCAGCTACTGACTGTGGTTTTTGAAAAAAGACAGGTAACTCAATTGATTGGTTAATGTGAAAACTAGTTATGACCTTTGGTAGGAATTTAGGGTTTGTTTTGAGAACTACCTTATTTTGGTGTATTTGCATGAAAGGTTCTTGAATTGTTAGTGCCTGCAATTCACTTACTCTTCTGAGTGAAGTAATTGCTATTAGAAATGCCACCTTCCATGTTAGGAACTGTAATTCGCAAGAATGTAGAGGCTCAAAGGGTGGACCCATAAGTCTAGTAAGTACAATGTTAAGATTCCAGACCGGGGAAGGTGGAGCTGTTGGAGGGATTACTCTTTTGAGCCCTTCCATAAACACCTTAATAGGTGGTATGCGGAAGAGAGACACGTGTTGCCTGTTCTGGAGGTATGCTGCAATAGCAGCTAGGTGTAATCTTATAGATGAATATGCTAGATTACATCTTTGTTAAGTGTAGCAGATAACAAATTATGTTTTGGACAGAAGCGTCTAGTGGATTGATTGGATTATTTTGGCAGTAAATAACAAATCTTTTCCATTTGTTTGCGTAACAGGCTCTGGTAGTGGGACGTCTTGCCTCTTTGATGATATTCATACAATCAGGGGGCAGGTTAAGGTATCCGAACTCTAAGACTTCAGGAGCCAGATTGCTAGGTTAATTTGATTGGGGTCTGGGTGTTGTATCTCTCCATGGTTCTGTGTGAGTTGTTTTGGAGAGAGGTGTAGTCGTTGATGAGGGACGACCGAGAGTTCTAGGAGTGTTGTGTACCATGGTTGTCGTGCCCATGTGGGAGCAACCAGGATCATCGTAAGTGTTTGTTGCTTTAGTTTGCGTACCACTAATGGAATGAGTGGGGTTGGCGGAAAAGCGTAGGCAAATCTGCCTGACCAGTTCATCCATATCGCATTGCCCTTCGACTGCGGGTGTGGGAACCTGGCGGCGAAGGATGGGCATTTTGCGTTTTCTTTTGTGGCGAACAGATCTATGTCTGGGTGTCCCCATGCTTGAAAGAACGGGAGTAGGACTTCTGGGTGAAGTTCCCATTCGTGGATCTGTTGACTGTGTCTGCTCAATAGGTCGGCAATCTGGTTGTTCACTCCTGAGAGATGTTCTGCTAGAAGATGGATGTTTTGTGAAATGGCCCATCTCCATATCCTTTGCGCTAGGCGTGAAAACTGCAGAGATCGTGTCCCCCCCGTGTTTCTGTATGTAGAACATTGCTGTCATATTGTCCGTCCGGACTAGGACAGTTTTGTTGGCTATGTGTTTTTGAAAGGCCTTCATTGCTTGAAAGATTGCCCGTAATTCTAGGTAGTTTATGTGGTGTATTTTTTGGTGCGGTGTCCATAGACCTTGCACTGTATGTTGAAGTAGATGGGCTACCCGCCCTGTGAGTGATGCGTCCGTTGTCAACACCACCTGTGGAACTGGCTCTTGGAACAGTCGTCCTTTGGAAAGGTTTTGTGTGTTCCACCACTGCAGAGAGCGATGGGTACGACTGTCTACCAACACTAGGTCCTTTAGTTTCCCTTGAGCCTGGTTCCATTGTGTTGCTAGGCATTCTTGTATGGGACGCATTTGTAGCAGAGCATGTGGGACTATGAATATGCAAGATGCCATTATGCCTATGAGTTGCATAAACACTCTTGCTGTCAAAAGAGTCTGAGGTTGGAATTTTTGGATCATTGCTTGAATGTTCTGTATCCTGGCTGGAGCTGGGTAAGCCTTTGCTACTGTGGAGTCTATCGTTGCTCCCAGATATTGCTGTATATGGGAGGGTTGTAGATGGGATTTTGGGTAGTTGAGGGAAAATCCCAGATTGTGTAATAGATGGATTGTGGTCACAGTGTGCTGCAGACATTGGTGATGTGATTTGGCCTTTATCAGCCAATCGTCTAGATATGGAAACACATGAATATGTTGTCTCCTTAGATGTGCTGCCACTACTGCTAAGCATTTTGTGAACACCCTTGGTGCTGTTGTTACCCCGAAGGGTAGGACTTTGAATTGGTAGTGCTGTCCCTGCACTACAAATCTGAGGTATTTCCTGTGTGCGGGATGAATGGGTATGTGAAAATATGCGTCTTTCAGATCTAGCGTGGCGAGAAAATCGCCTTGCTGTAGTAGTGGTAGTACTTGTTGGAGTGTGATCATGTGAAAATGATCGGAGTGTATATAGTGATTGAGGGGACGAAGGTCGAGAATGGGCCTGAGGGAGCCGTCTTTTTTGGGGATTAGGAAATAGAGAGAGTAAACTCCCTTTCCTTGTTGCTGCAGGGGAACTGGTTCTATAGCGTGCTTTTGTAGCATGGCTAAAACCTCCTGTTGCAATAGTGTGAGAAGTTGGCCTGGTATATGCTGTTCACTAGTTCTAGTGACCACCTTGTACCATGCCAAGCAACCCTTATGGTGTGGTTGTAAGTCAACCTTTTTGGACTAGCTGCCCTAGTGGTAGCGTAGGCTAAGCAGTCTTTGAGGCTAAACTCGTGAAGCGTGTTAAGCAAGCTGTTTTACCAATAGTAACCCCCTTTTATACCAATGAAAGGACACCACACAGATATATATTCAAAATATATATGTATTTATTTCTCAAAGTAACCCCTAGTCTCTTTATGAGCACAGGAGCACAAATCGTCAAACAAGATTATCACAGAATACACAGAAGTTGCACTTTATATGGATAGGCCCTGGTGGCCACTCGAACCATATACTAAAATAGTGGTATAAGTACCACGAACAGAAAAGGGAAAAGGCCTAGGGCCTCTAGAATCGCTGGGCCTACAAGGAGCTAACGTCAGTTAGTGACCAGGAGGTCCACGGGTGGCGTGTGCAGAGCAAATAGTCACACGCGTGCTCCCATAGGTTTCAATGGGTGCGTAAAAAGTACAAAGTTACTGCAAAAGGAATCTTCCGGATGACCTAGGAACTTAAGATTTGGAACACAGGCACTAGAGATGTAATACTACACTTGGGCACAGGTGTGCCAGCTTTACCTCACCCACAGGAAGCGGGTGCATAGGCCTCGAAGTGCGTCGGGTTTCTTCTATCTGTTCCGTGGGGCCTGTAGACAAAAGTGCTGCAGGCGGTCGGTCGGGAAGAGATGCAGTGGATCCAAGAGTGGATCGGAGATGTTGAAGACCTGTAAGCAGAGGGGACAGTGTTCACAGTCACTAGCCAGTGACCAGCGTGGCACCAGGTGGGTACCAGGCGATGTCGGGTGCAAACAGGTGATGAGGGGTAGCTTGTCTCCGCAGCCACGTGGTCCCTGAAGGTCGACGACGTCCAGGAGTCGGCTCACGAGCTGTCCCACGCAGGCTCTCGCTGTCGGCGGTGTCGGCGACTTGATCGAAGCAAACAAGCCTTGGCAAAAGCAATTGCAGGAGGATTCGGAAATCAGCTGTTGGTTCTGACCAGCAAGGTCAGAGGGATTGCTCCTTTGGAGGGGAGCAAGGGCCAGTCTGGAGCAACCAGACCAGCGGTGTTTGTCGTAGATTTCGTCGCCAAGATGGCCACTAGCCAGCGGGCCAGCAACCGGTTAGGCGCGTCGAGTGGCAAAATGCAGAAGGGCCCCACGCAGATCGTGGAGATGCTGGAGGGCTCACCTTTGGTGCAGATGCTGCTCGAGGGTTGGGCTTCTCAGGACCCAAAGCACAACTTGGAGGGAGCCTCGGTTGTTGCACTGGTCAGCTTGTCGTAGTCGTTCCAAGATGGCTGGCTCCACGTGTCTCGGTGCCTCCACGGGTCTCCTCTTTTCAGGGACTGTGGATCGGGCGGTGAGAGGTCTGGAGGTCCAGGTCTTGTCAGTCTCTGGGCTCGGGCTCCGGCGGGAGGCGGCGGCAAAGCAGATGGTGATTCGCTGGATGGTGCTTGCGTTAGCAAGGTGGTCACTCCCTGACCACAGGGGAGATTTTCTTCAGTCTTCTGTGCAGCAGAATGTCGAAGTTCCCGTCTTCTTCTTAGTTTCAAGTTGATTCCAGGATGTCTGAAGTCTTAGGACACAGCTCCTACCTTTAAGCGGATTCTAGGGGCCGGACTACCTGCTAGGTCCCTCCCTATGGGTGGGACCAGGAAGGGGGGTGGTTACACCCCCAATCCTTTGTCCAGCTCGCCCCAGGCCCGGGACTGGTGTGCCCCAGGACCGGTTTGAACTGGCATATGCACCGAGGCTCCTTGTGAGCCACAGGCATGTCTGGTTTCTTTCAAGCCCTACCTGACCAATACACAAAATCCTGTCTGGGGTGGTGCACGCACCTCCCCTGGCAGGAAACCCTTTGTCCACACCTCCCAAGCTGGAAGGACTCCCAGCAGCAGGAGGGCAGACTTGTGTCTGTGGTGGCAGCATCCATTTTGTGGAGCTGAGGCTATGTCTGATTTTACCCGGGTTTCAGGCACTGTACATGTCGTGTCCCTCTAGAAGGGTGGAATGCTAACCCCGTCGCCAGAATTGGCGAGGGGTTAGTATTCCAATTCGTATGACACCTTACTCGACATGTTTTGATAAAGCCAAACCAAAGATAGCATTTAACCGCGAGGTTCATAATGCACTTAAGAGTATATGGTATGACGATATCTGGAAACAGTAGAAGGAAGTTGTTCCGACCACTGCAGACAGGCTCAGCTCATGCCAGAGCACCATCTCACATGGAACCAAGCACTCTGCCTTCAGGATTGTTAAGGCCTGCCATAGGAGTGACTCATAGGTTACCAGGTGTCCCATTTAAGGTTAGGTATAGGTATACTACACCTAAGTAAGAGGTGATTACACCAACTTACCCCAGCTGAGTGATCAGCCAGTTGTGTCAGATTGTTAGGCCAAGCCTGGGGTGGCATAATACATGCTGCAGCCCCTGGCAGGCCTTGGGTACACCAATGCCCTGGGTACCTAGTGTACACTGGTACAGGGGCTGACAGGGTGATCCAACCAATTGGGTATGTACCTAGGGTACATGGAGTCCATTTTACAGAGAGAGCAGATAGCCTGAGAGCCTGAATGGCAGGATCTCAGGCCAACTAAGTCGAAAAACCAGCTAGACACTAGGCAAAAATTTGGGGGTAACCATAGTCAGATATCCACCTTCCTACACAACCCCCCCCCAAACGAAGGGAGATAAGGCTGACCTTGTCCAGGTAAGCCTATATTGCCCAAGTGGCCATATAAGGAGGAACCAGCACTGGCATGGTTACCCCCTGTCTCATGGTCCACTAAGCAATCCCTCACCCTAAGGGTATCAGAGGGTCTCCACCATAGGGAATCTCTACCTGTGGTGTGTCTTGGCAAAGTAAAAGGCTGGTGTTGAGATGGAGTACTGAAGTGAGTGTCCTCAAAGTGAGGCCTCAGCTTCCTCCAATCATCCTCCACCATGGATGCCTTTCTTTCTTTAACTGAGTTGCACTGTGCTCTCAGGGTCAGCCTCTGGCTACCTAAAGCTGGAGGCTGGGTCCCTTTTGTGGGCTTACTGGAGGGACAGGTCAGGTTTGGGGCCCTAAGGTCCCATGTTTGCCTGTGCCCAACAGAATCCCCCTGGGGGAGGTCCCTAACTACCTGTAAAGGAGATCCCTCAGGAATGTTTTTACCCATCACCTGACTAGGGCTACTAGCCAGGCAATCCTCATTCTTTTGATGGGGGGGTTCTTGTGGACAGGGGCCCTCTGGGGGTCCACTGGCCTCCCTGACCTCTGCAGCCCTGGGCTGACTGAGGCAGGGTAGAGAGAGGCAGGCTACCTGCACCAGACTGGATCCCACCCTGGAAGGGGCCACTGACATCAGAGGCTCTGCCAGGCCAGGCCTGGCTACCTCTGGGGCAGTTCCTTCACAAGGGGTGAGGTCAGATCCCTGAGGAGGCTGACCTTTTCCTAATGTCTGGGGAGAGGGAGACTTTTCTTCCTCCCCACTACTCTCAGTTTGTGTGGAGTGATCCATTGTTTCAGGCTTCACTACACCTATGTCAGTCTGAGTATAGGCTGAGACCATTACAGCCTTGCCAACCTTTTCAGGGGGGCACTCAGTTTGTGTTTGAGCTGTGACTGTCACAGCTCTGCCAGTCCCTACAGGGAAGTCTGTCTGTGCCTGGGCTGTGGCTACCACTGCCCTTCCAACCTTTTCAGGGAGGAAATCTATTTGGACAGGGGTTGTGAATGGCACAACCCCCCTACCCTTTTGTGAAAGGCCTACCATTTTAGAATGGGTGTCTTGTTCAACTCCAGCCCAAGCTGAGAGTTCTAAGTCATTCCCCAGTAAGCAGTCTACGGGCAAGGTTGGGGACACTGCTACCCTTTTAGGGCCAGTGACCCCTCCCCAGCTGAGACATACCTCTGCCATGGGATGACTGTTCTGTTTGCCATCAATGTTAGTCACCTGGTAGGAGAAACCGGGCAAAAGCTGCTCAGAGGGAACTAGCCAATGGGCCACCATTGTGATGCTAGCCCCAGTGTCTCTGTAGGCCTCAGCTTTTGTACCATTGATGTAGGGCTCCTGTCTGTACCTACCCAAAGTGTTGGGACAGGCAGTGAAGTTGGCAAACCCCATGCCACCATCACAGACAAGAGTGGTTGCTGTAGGGGAATTGGCTAAGCCAGGGTCCCCCTGTGTTCCCCAAGTAAACCCACCCAGATTTCTGGGGGCACTCCCACCACCTGGGGGATTACTGCTGACAGTAATAGGTGGTGTGACAGGAGTAATTGGAGGAACAGTTTTGTTTTTAGCCCTTGGGCAACCGCTGTCAGTTTTCCAATGCCCAGGAGTTTTACACTCATGGCAGTAGGGCTTTTTAGCTGTGGTAGAGGAGGGAGCTTGGGACCCACCACCCTGTGTGGAGTTTTGGGGCCCTGAGGAAGGTTTCTCTTTTTCTTTATCCCCACCCTTCTCTTGAGGCTTGGTGGTATCTTTCTTTTGGTCACCACCCTGGTTTTTAGGCCTGATCCTGGTCCTGACCCATTTATCTGCCCTCTTTCCCAATTCTTGGGGAGAGGTCAAATCTGAGTCTACCAGGTGTTGATGGAGAAGCTGGTTTTGACAATTACTTAAAATCTGCTCTCTCATCATCAAATTGTACAAT
Source organism: Triturus cristatus (assembly GCF_964204655.1). NCBI lineage: Eukaryota > Metazoa > Chordata > Amphibia > Caudata > Salamandridae > Triturus > Triturus cristatus. The sequence goes on along the minus strand of NW_028187635.1, from coordinate 1,261,991 downwards.
CCTGTATAATCCGACACCTTACTTCCCAGCAACCAACCCTCCAAAGCCTTAGTGGCACATTCCACATATTCAGACCAGTCCTGAGTCTGTGTCTTCTGGGTGTCTCTGAACATTAACCTGTACTGTTCAGTGGTTAAGCCTAACCCATCAACTAGGACACTCTTCAGGACTCTGTAATTTCTGACATCCTCTTCTCTAACAGTGAGGAGTCTATCTCTGCCTCTCCCCTCAAAGGAGAGCCATAAGATTGCTGCCCACTGGTCTTCAGGAACCTGCTGCACTTTGCAGGCTCTCTCAAGAGCAGTCATCCATTTGTGGATGTCATCCCCACTTTTGTAGGGGGGCACAATCTTGGACAGGTTCCTATTGTCAAAGACCCTATCTTTGTCCCTAGGGACATTGCTGCCACCAGTGGGTATAGACCCACTCTCTCTATGCTGCCTAGCCTTGCTCAGTTTTTCTTCCATCAGGGCTACTTCTAGCTCCTGCTTCCTGATCCTCAGCTGGGCTTCCTGCATTCTGGCCTCATGTTCCCTCCTCTGAGGGGTGGTCAGTCTCCTTCTGGAGTGACCTTGAGAGCCTCTAGAGCCATGGGAAGCATTGGAGTCACCTGAGCGATTCCTTTGCCTTCCAAGCCCTGTGTTAAGTCCACTGGGGAGATCCAATGGGGTGAACCCACTGTCAGTCCCCAATAGCCTTAGTTTAGCTGGGCCAAGTATAATACTTGGCACTGGGCTAGTTCTCCCTTCATCCTCACTACTGTCAGTATCCTTTTCACTCTCATCCTCTGTGGTAGGCATCCCATCTAAGGGGTGACTATTGGGAAGGGGTACTTCAGTGGCATCTTTAGAAGGGGGGCCTCCTGTTCCTGTCCCTAAGGGGGCTAACTGGGAAGCTTTCTTGAGTGCTCTCTGATTCTCATCATTCTGTAAGAGCTCTCTGAGCTCAGCAGAGTTTGGGTTCTTGGGCTGTTTAAGGCCTCTAAGAGTTGCCAAATGCCTGAGCTCATTCTGATTAAGGGTAGCAAAGCTGGATGGTGCCCTCTGGGGGTCACTCTCAACAGAGATGGGTACAGTGGACCCCTCTGCCCCGGCCATTGCTCTTAAGTGTGGGTGGATGTGTTGCAATCTACCTACACTTGGGTTTACCTACTAAACCTATCTAGTAGTTGTAGTCAGGGTGTGCTACTCCCTTTGCTCTACAACAACTAAGTTCAGTAGAACTTAAGTATATCTAATCTTGTTTTATATGTACCTACAGGTACCTATGTGATCTTTCAATTGGTAACCAAGAGATTACAATGGTAAAACACAGCAAGCTCAAATCCAACCGCTGCTCACCAATGTGAGAAGTTGGCCTGGTATATGCTGTTCACTAGTTCTAGTGACCACCTTGTACCATGCCAAGCAACCCTTATGGTGTGGTTGTAAGTCAACCTTTTTGGACTAGCTGCCCTAGTGGTAGCGTAGGCTAAGCAGTCTTTGAGGCTAAACTCGTGAAGCGTGTTAAGCAAGCTGTTTTACCAATAGTAACCCCCTTTTATACCAATGAAAGGACACCACACAGATATATATTCAAAATATATATGTATTTATTTCTCAAAGTAACCCCTAGTCTCTTTATGAGCACAGGAGCACAAATCGTCAAACAAGATTATCACAGAATACACAGAAGTTGCACTTTATATGGATAGGCCCTGGTGGCCACTCGAACCATATACTAAAATAGTGGTATAAGTACCACGAACAGAAAAGGGAAAAGGCCTAGGGCCTCTAGAATCGCTGGGCCTACAAGGAGCTAACGTCAGTTAGTGACCAGGAGGTCCACGGGTGGCGTGTGCAGAGCAAATAGTCACACGCGTGCTCCCATAGGTTTCAATGGGTGCGTAAAAAGTACAAAGTTACTGCAAAAGGAATCTTCCGGATGACCTAGGAACTTAAGATTTGGAACACAGGCACTAGAGATGTAATACTACACTTGGGCACAGGTGTGCCAGCTTTACCTCACCCACAGGAAGCGGGTGCATAGGCCTCGAAGTGCGTCGGGTTTCTTCTATCTGTTCCGTGGGGCCTGTAGACAAAAGTGCTGCAGGCGGTCGGTCGGGAAGAGATGCAGTGGATCCAAGAGTGGATCGGAGATGTTGAAGACCTGTAAGCAGAGGGGACAGTGTTCACAGTCACTAGCCAGTGACCAGCGTGGCACCAGGTGGGTACCAGGCGATGTCGGGTGCAAACAGGTGATGAGGGGTAGCTTGTCTCCGCAGCCACGTGGTCCCTGAAGGTCGACGACGTCCAGGAGTCGGCTCACGAGCTGTCCCACGCAGGCTCTCGCTGTCGGCGGTGTCGGCGACTTGATCGAAGCAAACAAGCCTTGGCAAAAGCAATTGCAGGAGGATTCGGAAATCAGCTGTTGGTTCTGACCAGCAAGGTCAGAGGGATTGCTCCTTTGGAGGGGAGCAAGGGCCAGTCTGGAGCAACCAGACCAGCGGTGTTTGTCGTAGATTTCGTCGCCAAGATGGCCACTAGCCAGCGGGCCAGCAACCGGTTAGGCGCGTCGAGTGGCAAAATGCAGAAGGGCCCCACGCAGATCGTGGAGATGCTGGAGGGCTCACCTTTGGTGCAGATGCTGCTCGAGGGTTGGGCTTCTCAGGACCCAAAGCACAACTTGGAGGGAGCCTCGGTTGTTGCACTGGTCAGCTTGTCGTAGTCGTTCCAAGATGGCTGGCTCCACGTGTCTCGGTGCCTCCACGGGTCTCCTCTTTTCAGGGACTGTGGATCGGGCGGTGAGAGGTCTGGAGGTCCAGGTCTTGTCAGTCTCTGGGCTCGGGCTCCGGCGGGAGGCGGCGGCAAAGCAGATGGTGATTCGCTGGATGGTGCTTGCGTTAGCAAGGTGGTCACTCCCTGACCACAGGGGAGATTTTCTTCAGTCTTCTGTGCAGCAGAATGTCGAAGTTCCCGTCTTCTTCTTAGTTTCAAGTTGATTCCAGGATGTCTGAAGTCTTAGGACACAGCTCCTACCTTTAAGCGGATTCTAGGGGCCGGACTACCTGCTAGGTCCCTCCCTATGGGTGGGACCAGGAAGGGGGGTGGTTACACCCCCAATCCTTTGTCCAGCTCGCCCCAGGCCCGGGACTGGTGTGCCCCAGGACCGGTTTGAACTGGCATATGCACCGAGGCTCCTTGTGAGCCACAGGCATGTCTGGTTTCTTTCAAGCCCTACCTGACCAATACACAAAATCCTGTCTGGGGTGGTGCACGCACCTCCCCTGGCAGGAAACCCTTTGTCCACACCTCCCAAGCTGGAAGGACTCCCAGCAGCAGGAGGGCAGACTTGTGTCTGTGGTGGCAGCATCCATTTTGTGGAGCTGAGGCTATGTCTGATTTTACCCGGGTTTCAGGCACTGTACATGTCGTGTCCCTCTAGAAGGGTGGAATGCTAACCCCGTCGCCAGAATTGGCGAGGGGTTAGTATTCCAATTCGTATGACACCTTACTCGACATGTTTTGATAAAGCCAAACCAAAGATAGCATTTAACCGCGAGGTTCATAATGCACTTAAGAGTATATGGTATGACGATATCTGGAAACAGTAGAAGGAAGTTGTTCCGACCACTGCAGACAGGCTCAGCTCATGCCAGAGCACCATCTCACATGGAACCAAGCACTCTGCCTTCAGGATTGTTAAGGCCTGCCATAGGAGTGACTCATAGGTTACCAGGTGTCCCATTTAAGGTTAGGTATAGGTATACTACACCTAAGTAAGAGGTGATTACACCAACTTACCCCAGCTGAGTGATCAGCCAGTTGTGTCAGATTGTTAGGCCAAGCCTGGGGTGGCATAATACATGCTGCAGCCCCTGGCAGGCCTTGGGTACACCAATGCCCTGGGTACCTAGTGTACACTGGTACAGGGGCTGACAGGGTGATCCAACCAATTGGGTATGTACCTAGGGTACATGGAGTCCATTTTACAGAGAGAGCAGATAGCCTGAGAGCCTGAATGGCAGGATCTCAGGCCAACTAAGTCGAAAAACCAGCTAGACACTAGGCAAAAATTTGGGGGTAACCATAGTCAGATACCACCTTCCTACACCTTGGAATAGGGTGTGCATCTGTCCTGGTGACAGCATTGAGTCCTCTGTAATCCACACAGAACCTCATCTCTCTCTTGCCATCTTTGGTGTGAGGTTTGGGGACCAGAACCACTGGGCTAGCCCAGGGGCTCTCTGAGGGTTCAATGACACCTAATTCCAGCATTTTATGTACCTCAGCCTTTATACAGTCCCTGACGTGGTCAGGTTGTCTGTAAAGCTTGTTCTTTACAGGCAGACTGTCACCAGTGTCCACCACATGGGTACACCAGTCAGTTTGACTAGGTATCAAGGAAAACATATGTGAAAATGATTGTAGAACCTGTCTACATTCAGTCTGCTGATGGGCAGTGAGGTTGCCTCCAAGGGTCACTCCTTCAACTGAGCCATCTTCAGGGTTCTGAGACAACAGGTCTGGGAGAGGGTCACTCTCTTCCTCCTGTCCCTCATCTGTAGCCATGAGCAAGCCCATGTCTGCCCTGTCAACATATGCTTTAAGCCTGTTAACATGGAGTACCCTGTGGGGACTCCTGGGAGTTCCTAGGTCCACCAAGTAGGTGACCTCTCCCTTCTTTTCCAGGATTGTATGGGGTCCAGACCATTTGTCTTGGAGTGCTGCTGGGGCCACCGGCTCCAACACCCATACCTTCTGTCCTGGCTGATACTCAACCAAGACAGCCTTTTGGTCATGCCAAGCTTTCTGTAAGGCCTGGCTTGCCTCAAGGTTTTTAGATGCCTTCTCCATATACTCAGCCATCCTGGAGCGGAGACCAAGTACATAGTCCACTATGTCTAGCTTAGGCTTTTTGAGAGGTAACTCCCATCCTTCCTTCACCAAACACAGTGGGCCTCTCACAGGGTGCCCAAACAACAATTCAAAGGGGCTGTAGCCAACTCCTTTTTGTGGGACCTCTCTGTAAGCAAACAGAAGGCAGGGTAGAAGGATGTCCCATCTTCGCCTGAGCTTTTCAGGTAATCCTTTGATCATACCCTTTAGGGTCTTGTTGAATCTCTCAACAAGCCCATTGCATTGTGGGTGATAAGGGGTGGTGAACTTGTAGTTGACACCACATTCCTTCCACATAGCTGTCAAGTATCCTGACATAAAGTTGGTACCTCTGTCAGATACTACCTCCTTAGGAAACCCCACTCTGGAGAATACTCCCAGCAGGGCCCTGGCCACAACAGGTGCTGTAGTGGTCCTAAGGGGAATTGCCTCTGGATACCTGGTGGCATGATCCACTACCACCAGTATAAATCTGTGCCCAGATGCAGTGGGAGGATCCATGGGACCCACTATGTCTATTCCCACTCTTTCAAAGGGGACCCCCACCACAGGTAGTGGTATTAGGGGGGCCTTTGTTGTGCCACCTGATTTGCCACTGGCTTGGCAGGTGACACAGGAGCGACAAAACTCCTTTGTATCTTCATTCATATGAGGCCAGTGAAAGTGAGGGACAAGTCTGTCCCAGGTCTTATTCTGGCCTAGGTGTCCTGCTAAAGGAATGTCATGGGCCAAGGTAAGAAGGAAGCCCCTAAATTGCAGAGGTATGACCAACCTCCTGGTAGCACCAGGCTTGGGGTCTCTAGCCTCTGAATAAAGGAGCCCTTCATCCCAATACACTTTATGGGTACCTTGAGCATTCCCAGCAGCCTCAGCAGCAGCCAGCTGTCTGAGGGGTTCAAGAGAGGGACAGGATAACTGAGCCTGCCTCAAGTCAGCCCTTGAAGGTCCCCCTGTCCCCAGAAACTCAACCTGATCAGGTTCAAGCTCTTCAGGGACAGTTCCTTCAGGGTCCTCTAGATCAGCTTCCTGGGAAGGCTGATCATCACTCTGAGGCAGGGGGGAAGGCACAGCCTTGACCCTCCTGTTCTTCTTCTTGGTAGGTGCTTGGTCCATTGTTCCAGGATCCAAGACCTGAGGTTCAGTGAGGCACTTTTTGGCCTGTGACCTGGTCACAGCAAGGACATGTGATGATATACCTAACATCTCTGCATGAGTCCTGTACTCCACTTCTGACCATAGAGAACTCTCTAGGTCATTGCCCAACAAACATTCTACTGGGAGGTCTGCACTAACCACAACCCTTTTGAGGCCAGTTACCCCTCCCCATGAGAAGTTAACAACTGCCACACTATGTGAAGTAGTGGCATTGCTGGCATTGGTCACCAGGTAGTTCTCACCTGGTATGTACTGTCCAGGGTCCACAAAGCCGGGTGTCACCATAGTGACACTGGCACATGTGTCCCTGTAGGCTTGAGCCACTTTGTCATTAATTAAAGGAGTCTGTCTGTACTTGCCCAGGTTACTGGGGCTCACAGTCAGGGACAAATCAATGCCCCCATCACAGATCAAGACTGCCTGTGTAAGGGTTCTGTCTAAGTCAGAATCTCCTTCAGTTCCCATAGTGATTCCCACTACACCCTTTGTCTGGGGACCAACACTGCTAACAGTAGTACTGGGAGCAGGTGCCTTAGGGGCAACAGTGTTGGGGGCTCCACCCTTTTTGCAATCACTAGTCCAGTGAGTTGTATTTTTACAATGATTGCACCAGGGTTTCTTCTGACCTTCTTTCTTCTTCTTGGACTGTTGGGACCCACCCTCCTTAGCAGTAGTTTGGGGCCCTGTTGAAGACTTCTGGTCTTTAGGTTTCTGATCTCCACCCTTTTGGTCTGTTTTCTTCTGATCACCCCCTTGGCCCTGGTTCTGGTTCTTTTGCTTAACCCTGGTTCTGACCCATTTGTCTGCCTTCTTTCCCAATTCTTGGGGAGAGGTCAGATCAGAGTCAACCAAGTGTTGATGCAGTTGCTGGTTTTGACAGTTATTTAAAATCTGTTCTCTCATCATCAAATTATACAATCCTGTAAAATCAGATACCTTACTTCCCAGCAACCAACCCTCCAAAGCCTTAGTGGCACATTCAACATATTCAGACCAGTCCTGAGTCTGTGTCTTTTGGGTGTCTCTGAACATTAACCTGTACTGTTCAGTGGTTAAGCCTAACCCATCTACCAGAACACTCTTCAGGACTCTGTAGTTTCTGACATCCTCTTCTCTAACAGTGAGGAGTCTGTCTCTGCCTCTTCCTTCAAAGGAGAGCCAGAGGATTGCTGCCCACTGGTCTTCAGGAACCTGCTGTACTTTGCAGGCTCTCTCAAGAGCAGTTATCCATTTGTGGATGTCATCCCCACTTTTGTAGGGGGGCACAACCTTAGACAGGTTCCTATTGTCAAAGACCCTATCTTTGTCCTTAGGGACAATGCTGCCACCAGTGGGTATAGACCCACTCTCTCTAGGTTGCCTAGCCTTGTTCAGTTTTTCTTCCATCAGGGCTACTTCTAGCTCCTGCTTCCTGATCCTCAGCTGGGCTTCCTGCATTCTGGCCTCATGTTCCCTCCTCTGAGGGGTGGTCATCCTTTTCCTGGAGTGACCTTGAGAGCCTCTAGAGCCATGAGAAGCATTGGAGTCACCTGAGCGATTCCTTTGCCTCCCAAGCCCTGTGTTAAGTCCACTGGGGAGATCCAATGGGGTGAACCCATTGTCAGTCCCCAATAGCCTTAGTTTAGCTGGGCCAAGTATAATACTTGGCACTGGGCTAGTTCTCCCTTCATCATCACTACTTTCTGTATCCTCACCGCTTTCCTCCCCTGTAGTATGGTTCTCATCTAAGGGATGGCTATTGGAACCGGGTACCTCTGTAGAATCTTCAGAAGGGGGGCCTCCTGTTCCTGACCCTAAGGGGGCTAACTGGGAAGCTTTCTTGAGTGCTCTCTGATTCTCATCATTCTGTAAGAGCTCTCTGAGCTCAGCAGAGTTTGGGTTCTTGGGCTGTTTAAGGCCTCTAAGAGTTGCCAAATGCCTGAGCTCATTCTGATTAAGGGTAGCAAAGCTGGATGGTGCCCTCTGGGGGTCACTCTCAACAGAGATGGGTACAGTGGACCCCTCTGCCCCGGCCATTGCTCTTAAGTGTGGGTGGATGTGTTGCAATCTACCTACACTTGTGTTTACCTACTAAACCTATCTAGTAGTTGTAGTCAGGGTGTGCTACTCCCTTTGCTCTACAACAACTAAATTCAGTAGAACTTATGTATATCTAATCTTGTTTTATATGTACCTACAGGTACCTATGTGATCTTTCAATTGGTAACCAAGAGATTACAATGGTAAAACACAGCAAGCTCAAATCCAACCGCTGCTCACCAATGTGAGAAGTTGGCCTGGTATATGCTGTTCACTAGTTCTAGTGACCACCTTGTACCATGCCAAGCAACCCTTATGGTGTGGTTGTAAGTCAACCTTTTTGGACTAGCTGCCCTAGTGGTAGCGTAGGCTAAGCAGTCTTTGAGGCTAAACTCGTGAAGCGTGTTAAGCCAGCTGTTTTACCAAATGTAACCCCCTTTTATACCAATGAAAGGACACCACACAGATATATATTCAAAATATATATGTATTTATTTCTCAAAGTAACCCCTAGTCTCTTTATGAGCACAGGAGCACAAATCGTCAAACAAGATTATCACAGAATACACAGAAGTTGCCCGTTATATGGATAGGCCCTGGTGGCCACTCAAACCATATACTAAAATAGTGGTATAAGTACCACGAACAGAAAAGGGAAAAGGCCTAGGGCCTTTAGAATCGCTGGGCCTACAAGGAGCTAACGTCAGTTAGTGACCAGGAGGTCCACGGGTGGCGTGTGCAGAGCAAATAGTCACACGCGTGCTCCCATAGGTTTCAATGGGTGCGTAAAAAGTACAAAGTTACTGCAAAGGAGATCTTCCGGGTTGACTAGGAACTTAAGATTTGGAACACAGGCACTAGAGATGTATTACTACACATGGGCACCGGAGTACCAGCTTTACCTCACCCACAGGAAGCGGGTGCATAGGCCTCAAAGTGCGTCGGGTTTCTTCTATCTGTTCCGTGGAGCTTGAAGACAAAGATGCTGCAGGCGGTCGGTCCGGGAGAGATGCAGTGGATCCAAGAGTGGATCGGAGATGTTGAAGACCTGTAAGCAGAGGGGACAGTGTTCACAGTCACTAGCCAGTGACCAGCGTGGCACCAGGTGGGTACCAGGCGATGTCGGGTGCAAACAGGTGATGAGGGGTAGCTTGTCTCCGCAGCCACGTGGTCCCTGAAGGTCGACGACGTCCAGGAGTCGGCTCACGAGCTGTCCCACGCAGGCTCTCGCTGTCGGCGGTGTCGGCGACTTGATCGAAGCAAACAAGCCTTGGCAAAAGCAATTGCAGGAGGATTCGGAAATCAGCTGTTGGTTCTGACCAGCAAGGTCAGAGGGATTGCTCCTTTGGAGGGGAACAAGGGCCAGTCTGGAGCAACCAGACCAGTGGTGTTTGTCGTAGATTTCGTCGCCAAGATGGCCACTAGCCAGCGGGCCAGCAACCGGTTAGGCGCGTCGAGTGGCAAAATGCAGAAGGGCCCCACGCAGATCGTGGAGATGCTGGAGGGCTCACCTTTGGTGCAGATGCTGCTCGAGGGTTGGGCTTCTCAGGACCCAAAGCACAACTTGGAGGGAGCCTCGGTTGTTGCACTGGTCAGCTTGTCGTAGTCGTTCCAAGATGGCTGGCTCCACGTGTCTCGGTGCCTCCACGGGTCTCCTCTTTTCAGGGACTGTGGATCGGGCGGTGAGAGGTCTGGAGGTCCAGGTCTTGTCAGTCTCTGGGCTCGGGCTCTGGCGGGAGGCGGCGGCAAAGCAGATGGTGATTCGCTGGATGGTGCTTGCGTTAGCAAGGTGGTCACTCCCTGACCACAGGGGAGATTTTCTTCAGTCTTCTGTGCAGCAGAATGTCGAAGTTCCCGTCTTCTTCTTAGTTTCAAGTTGATTCCAGGATGTCTGAAGTCTTAGGACACAGCTCCTACCTTTAAGCGGATTCTAGGGGCCGGACTACCTGCTAGGTCCCTCCCTATGGGTGGGACCAGGAAGGGGGGTGGTTACACCCCCAATCCTTTGTCCAGCTCGCCCCAGGCCCGGGACTGGTGTGCCCCAGGACCGGTTTGAACTGGCATATGCACCGAGGCTCCTTGTGAGCCACAGGCATGTCTGGTTTCTTTCAAGCCCTACCTGACCAATACACAAAATCCTGTCTGGGGTGGTGCACGCACCTCCCCTGGCAGGAAACCCTTTGTCCACACCTCCCAAGCTGGAAGGACTCCCAGCAGCAGGAGGGCAGACTTGTGTCTGTGGTGGCAGCATCCATTTTGTGGAGCTGAGGCTATGTCTGATTTTACCCGGGTTTCAGGTACTGTACATGTCGTGTCCCTCTAGAAGGGTGGAATGCTAACCCCGTCGCCAGAACTGGCGAGGGGTTAGTATTCCAATTCGTATGACACCTTACTCGACATGTTTTGATAAAGCCAAACCAAAGATAGCATTTAACCGCGAGGTTCATAATGCACTTTAGAGTATATGGTATGACGATATCTGGAAACAGTAGAAGGAAGTTGTTCCGACCACTGCAGACAGGCTCAGCTCATGCCAGAGCACCATCTCACATGGAACCAAGCACTCTGCCTTCAGGATTGTTAAGGCCTGCCATAGGAGTGACTTATAGGTTACCAGGTGTCCCATTTAAGGTTAGGTATAGATATACTACACCTAAGTAAGAGGTGATTACACCAACTTACCCCAGCTGAGTGATCAGCCAGTTGTGTCAGATTGTTAGGCCAAGCCTGGGGTGGCATAATACATGCTGCAGCCCTTGGCAGGCCTTGGGTACACCAATGCCCTGGGTACCTAGTGTACACTGGTACAGGGGCTGACAGGGTGATCCACTTCCAATTGGTTATGCACCTAGGGTGCATAGTTTTAATTTAGTAGAGAGAACAGCAGGCTGGGGGTCTGATTGGCAGGCCCACAGCCTCAATATGTCAAAAACCAGTGAAGCAAAAAGCAAAAATTTGGGGTGACCATAGGATAGCAGACCCTACTCTCCTACACACACACACAACCAAATACACACAACCACAACCAATCACAACCACACACACACAACTGCACACACACAACCACACACACAAAACCACACATAAAACCAGGCACACAACCACACAACCACACACACAACCACACACACACAACCACACACACAACCACACATACAACCACACACACCACAACCACCCACACACACAACCACAACCAACCACACAACTGCACATACAACCAGACACACACAATCACAGACACACAATACACAACCACACACAGCCACATACACAGCCACACACACAACCACATACCCACACAACCACACACATACAACCACGCACACAACCATGCACACAACCACGCACACAGCCACACACACAACCACACACGCAACCACACCCACAACCATATACAACCAGAACCACACACATAACCACACAACCACACACACAACCACACCCACACACAACCACAACCACACACACAACCACAACCACACCCACAATCACACACAACCACAACCACACACACAACCATGCACACAAACACACAAATACAACCACATACAACCACACACACACAACCACACATACAACCATACACACCACACACAACCACACATACAACCACACAACCACACAAACACAACCACACACACAACCACACACAATCACACACAACCACAAATCCACACACACAACCACAACCACACCCACAACTGCACCCACAACTGCACCCACAATATCACACACAC